>NW_027285215.1:0-92071 GCF_040894005.1 Engystomops pustulosus | reverse complement strand
GGGCAGTATATACCAGGGGCACAGTACATGGGGGGGGGCAGTATATACCAGGGGCACAGTACATGGGGGGGCAGTATATACCAGGGGCACAGTACATGGGGGGGGCAGTATATACCAGGGGCACAGTACATTGGGGGCAGTATATACCAGGGGCACAGTACATGGGGGCAGTATATACCAGGGGCACAGTACATGGGGGGGCAGTATATACCAGGAGCAGTGTACATGGGGGGGCAGTATATACCAGGAGCAGTGTACATGGGGGGGCAGTATATACCAGGGGCACAGTACATGGGGGGCAGTATATACCAGGGGCACAGTACATGGGGGGCAGTATATACCAGGGCACAGTACATGGGGGGCAGTATATACCAGGGGCACAGTACATGGGGGGCAGTATATACCAGGGGCACAGTACATTGGGGGCAGTATATACCAGGGGCACAGTACATTGGGGGCAGTATATACCAGGGGCACAGTACATGGGGGGGCAGTATATACCAGGGGCACAGTACATTGGGGGCAGTATATACCAGGGGCACAGTACATGGGGGGGCAGTATATACCAGGGGCACAGTACATTGGGGGGC
Source organism: Engystomops pustulosus (assembly GCF_040894005.1). Lineage (NCBI taxonomy): Eukaryota > Metazoa > Chordata > Amphibia > Anura > Leptodactylidae > Engystomops > Engystomops pustulosus. Next base: position 91,481 of record NW_027285215.1, on the reverse strand, counting down.
AGTATATACCAGGGGCACAGTACATTGGGGGCAGTATATACCAGGGGCACAGTACATGGGGGGGCAGTATATACCAGGGGCACAGTACATGGGGGGCAGTATATACCAGGAGCAGTGTACATGGGGGGGCAGTATATACCAGGAGCACAGTACATGGGAGGCAGTATATACCAGGGGCACAGTACATTGGGGGCAGTATATACCAGGGGCACAGTACATGGGGGGGGCAGTATATACCAGGGGCACAGTACATGGGGGGGCAGTATATACCAGGGGCACAGTACATTGGGGGCAGTATATACCAGGGGCACAGTACATGGGGGGGCAGTATATACCAGGAGCACAGTACATTGGGGGCAGTATATACCAGGGGCACAGTACATTGGGGGCAGTATATACCAGGGGCACAGTACATGGGGGGGGCAGTATATACCAGGGGCACAGTACATGGGGGGCAGTATATACCAGGGGCACAGTACATGGGGGGGGCAGTATATACCAGGGGCACAGTACATGGGGGGCAGTATATACCAGGGGCACAGTACATGGGGGGGCAGTATATACCAGGGGCACAGTACATGGGGGGGCAGTATATACCAGGGGCACAGTACATGGGGGGCAGTATATACCAGGGGCACAGTACATGGGGGGCAGTATATACCAGGGGCACAGTACATGGGGGGGCAGTATATACCAGGGGCACAGTACATGGGGGGCAGTATATACCAGGGGCACAGTACATGGGGGGCAGTATATACCAGGGGCACAGTACATGGGGGGGGGCAGTATATACCAGGGGCACAGTACATGGGGGGCAGTATATACCAGGGGCACAGTACATGGGGGGGCAGTATATACCAGGGGCACAGTACATGGGGGGCAGTATATACCAGGGGCACAGTACATGGGAGGCAGTATATACCAGGGGCACAGTACATGGGGGGCAGTATATACCAGGGGCGCAGTACATGGGGGGGCAGTATATACCAGGGGCACAGTACATGGGGGGCAGTATATACCAGGGCACAGTACATAGGGGGGCAGTATATACCAGGGGCACAGTACATGGGGGGGCAGTATATACCAGGGGCACAGTACATGGGGAGGCAGTATATACCAGGAGCACAGTACATGGGGGGCAGTATATACCAGGGGCACAGTACATGGGGGGGCAGTATATACCAGGGGCACAGTACATGGGGGGCAGTATATACCAGGGGCACAGTACATGGGGGGGCAGTATATACCAGGGGCACAGTACATGGGGGGGCAGTATATACCAGGGGCACAGTACATGGGGGGCAGTATATACCAGGGGCACAGTACATGGGGGGCAGTATATACCAGGGGCACAGTACATGGGGGGCAGTATATACCAGGGGCACAGTACATGGGGGGCAGTATATACCAGGGGCACAGTACATGGGGGGGGGGGGCAGTATATACCAGGGGCACAGTACATGGGGGGCAGTATATACCAGGGGCACAGTACATGGGGGGGCAGTATATACCAGGGGCACAGTACATGGGGGGGCAGTATATACCAGGGGCACAGTACATGGGGGGGGGCAGTATATACCAGGGGCACAGTACATGGGGGGGGGGGGGCAGTATATACCAGGGGCACAGTACATGGGGGGCAGTATATACCAGGGGCACAGTACATGGGGGGGGCAGTATATACCAGGGGCACAGTACATGGGGGGGGCAGTATATACCAGGGGCACAGTACATGGGGGGCAGTATATACCAGGGGCACAGTACATGGGGGGGGCAGTATATACCAGGGGCACAGTACATGGGGGCAGTATATACCAGGGGCACAGTACATGGGGGCAGTATATACCAGGGGCACAGTACATGGGGGGGGCAGTATATACCAGGGGCGCAGTACATGGGGGGCAGTATATACCAGGGGCACAGTACATGGGGGGGGCAGTATATACCAGGGGCACAGTACATGGGCGGGGCAGTATATACCAGGGGCACAGTACATGGGGGGGGCAGTATATACCAGGGGCACAGTACATGGGGGGCAGTATATACCAGGGGCACAGTACATGGGGGGCAGTATATACCAGGGGCACAGTACATGGGGGGCAGTATATACCAGGGGCACAGTACATGGGGGGCAGTATATACCAGGGGCACAGTACATGGGGGGGGGCAGTATATACCAGGGGCACAGTACATGGGGGGGCAGTATATACAAGGGGCACAGTACATGGGGGCAGTATATACCAGGGGCACAGTACATGGGGGGGGCAGTATATACCAGGGCACAGTACATAGGGGGCAGTATATACCAGGGGCACAGTACATAGGGGGGCAGTATATACCAGGGGCACAGTACATGGGGGGCAGTATATACCAGGGGCACAGTACATAGGGGGGCAGTATATACCAGGGGCACAGTACATGGGGGGCAGTATATACCAGGGGCACAGTACATAGGGGGGCAGTATATACCAGGGGCACAGTACATGGGGGGCAGTATATACCAGGGGCACAGTACATGGGGGGGCAGTATATACCAGGGGCACAGTACATGGGGGGCAGTATATACCAGGGGCACAGTACATGGGGGGCAGTATATGGGGGTCTCTTACCTTGCAGCTCATGCCGGGCTCCCCTGGCTCCGGGCGGGCACAGGCTCAGGCACAGCAGGAGGAGGACGCGCACCGGCAGCAGAGGCTCCATCGGGACTGGAGTCGGGACAGAGAGGAAGGTGCAGGAGCCCCCGAGACCTCCCCCAGACCACCCCCGGGGTCCCACCCCTTAACCCTCCCGATGCCGGGACACAGCACAGGGAGAGGACAGGCAGAGCTACCCCTAACCTGCCCCCTCCTCATCTCACCCCTCACCTGCCCCCTCCTCATCTCACCCCTAACCTGCCCCCTCCTCATCTCACCCCTAACCTGCCCCTCCTCATCTCACCCCTAACCTGCCCCCTCCTCATCTCACCCCTAACCTGCCCCCCTCCTCATCTCACCCCTAACCTGCCCCCTCCTCATCTCACCCCTCACCTGCCCCTTCCTCATCTCACCCCTAACCTGCCCCCTCCTCATCTCACCCCTAACCTGCCTCCTCCTCATCTCACCCCTCACCTGCCCCCTCCTCATCTCACCCCTAACCTGCCCCCTCCTCATCTCACCCCTCACCTGCCCCCTCCTCATCTCACCCCTAACCTGCCCCCTCCTCATCTCACCCCTAACCTGCCCCCTCCTCATCTCACCCCTAACCTGCCCCCTCCTCATCTCACCCCTAACCTGCCCCCCTCCTCATCTCACCCCTAACCTGCCCCCTCCTCATCTCACCCCTCACCTGCCCCTTCCTCATCTCACCCCTAACCTGCCCCCTCCTCATCTCACCCCTAACCTGCCTCCTCCTCATCTCACCCCTCACCTGCCCCCTCCTCATCTCACCCCTAACCTGCCCCCTCCTCATCTCACCCCTAACCTGCCCCCTCCTCATCTCACCCCTAACTTGCCCCCTCCTCATCTCACCCCTAACCTGCCCCCTCCTCATCTCACCCCTAACCTGCCTCCTCCTCATCTCACCCCTCACCTGCCCCTTCCTCATCTCACCCCTAACCTGCCCCCTCCTCATCTCACCCCTCACCTGCCCCCTCCTCATCTCACCCCTAACCTGCCCCCTCCTCATCTCACCCCTAACCTGCCCCCTCCTCGTCTCACCCTTCACCTGCCCCCTCCTCATCTCACCCCTAACCTGCCCCCTCCTCATCTCACCCCTCACCTGCCCCCTCCTCATCTCACCCCTAACCTGCCCCCTCCTCATCTCACCCCCTAACCTGCCCCCTCCTCATCTCACCCCTAACCTGCCCCCTCCTCATCTCACCCCTCACCTGCCCCCCCCCCTCATCTCACCTGCCCCCTCCCCATCTCACCCCTAACCTGCCCCCTCCTCATCTCACCCCTAACCTGCCCCCTCCTCATCTCACCCCTAACCTGCCCCCTCCTCATCTCACCCCTAACCTGCCCCCCTCCTCATCTCACCCCTAACCTGCCCCCTCATCTCACCCCTAACCTGCCCCCTCCTCATCTCACCCCTAACCTGCCCCCTCCTCTTCTCACCCCTAACCTGACCCCTCCTCATCTCACCCCTAACCTGCCCCCTCCTCATCTCACCCCTCACCTGCCCCCTCCTCATCTCACCCCTAACCTGCCCCCTCCTCATCTCACCCCTCACCTGCCCCTTCCTCATCTCACCCCTAACCTGCCTCCTCCTCATCTCACCCCTCACCTGCCCCCTCCTCATCTCACCCCTAACCTGCCCCCTCCTCATCTCACCCCTCACCTGCCCCTTCCTCATCTCACCCCTAACCTGCCCCCTCCTCATCTCACCCCTAACCTGCCCCCTCATCTCACCCCTAACCTGGGCACAGTACATGGGGGGGGGGGGCAGTATATACCAGGGGCACAGTACATGGGGGGCAGTATATACCAGGGGCACAGTACATGGGGGGGCAGTATATACCAGGGGCACAGTACATGGGGGGGCAGTATATACCAGGGGCACAGTACATGGGGGGGGGCAGTATATACCAGGGGCACAGTACATGGGGGGGGGGGGGCAGTATATACCAGGGGCACAGTACATGGGGGGCAGTATATACCAGGGGCACAGTACATGGGGGGGGCAGTATATACCAGGGGCACAGTACATGGGGGGGGCAGTATATACCAGGGGCACAGTACATGGGGGGCAGTATATACCAGGGGCACAGTACATGGGGGGGGCAGTATATACCAGGGGCACAGTACATGGGGGGCAGTATATACCAGGGGCACAGTACATGGGGGGCAGTATATACCAGGGGCACAGTACATGGGGGGGGCAGTATATACCAGGGGCGCAGTACATGGGGGGCAGTATATACCAGGGGCACAGTACATGGGGGGGGCAGTATATACCAGGGGCACAGTACATGGGCGGGGCAGTATATACCAGGGGCACAGTACATGGGGGGGGCAGTATATACCAGGGGCACAGTACATGGGGGGCAGTATATACCAGGGGCACAGTACATGGGGGGCAGTATATACCAGGGGCACAGTACATGGGGGGCAGTATATACCAGGGGCACAGTACATGGGGGGCAGTATATACCAGGGGCACAGTACATGGGGGGGGGCAGTATATACCAGGGGCACAGTACATGGGGGGGCAGTATATACAAGGGGCACAGTACATGGGGGGCAGTATATACCAGGGGCACAGTACATGGGGGGGGCAGTATATACCAGGGGCACAGTACATAGGGGGGCAGTATATACCAGGGGCACAGTACATAGGGGGGCAGTATATACCAGGGGCACAGTACATGGGGGGCAGTATATACCAGGGGCACAGTACATAGGGGGGCAGTATATACCAGGGGCACAGTACATGGGGGGCAGTATATACCAGGGGCACAGTACATAGGGGGGCAGTATATACCAGGGGCACAGTACATGGGGGGCAGTATATACCAGGGGCACAGTACATGGGGGGGGCAGTATATACCAGGGGCACAGTACATGGGGGGCAGTATATACCAGGGGCACAGTACATGGGGGGCAGTATATGGGGGTCTCTTACCTTGCAGCTCATGCCGGGCTCCCCTGGCTCCGGGCGGGCACAGGCTCAGGCACAGCAGGAGGAGGACGCGCACCGGCAGCAGAGGCTCCATCGGGACTGGAGTCGGGACAGAGAGGAAGGTGCAGGAGCCCCCGAGACCTCCCCCAGACCACCCCCGGGGTCCCACCCCTTAACCCTCCCGATGCCGGGACACAGCACAGGGAGAGGACAGGCAGAGCTACCCCTAACCTGCCCCCTCCTCATCTCACCCCTCACCTGCCCCCTCCTCATCTCACCCCTAACCTGCCCCCTCCTCATCTCACCCCTAACCTGCCCCCTCCTCATCTCACCCCTAACCTGCCCCCTCCTCATCTCACCCCTAACCTGCCCCCCTCCTCATCTCACCCCTAACCTGCCCCCTCCTCATCTCACCCCTCACCTGCCCCTTCCTCATCTCACCCCTAACCTGCCCCCTCCTCATCTCACCCCTAACCTGCCTCCTCCTCATCTCACCCCTCACCTGCCCCCTCCTCATCTCACCCCTAACCTGCCCCCTCCTCATCTCACCCCTCACCTGCCCCCTCCTCATCTCACCCCTAACCTGCCCCCTCCTCATCTCACCCCTAACCTGCCCCCTCCTCATCTCACCCCTAACCTGCCCCCCTCCTCATCTCACCCCTAACCTGCCCCCTCCTCATCTCACCCCTCACCTGCCCCTTCCTCATCTCACCCCTAACCTGCCCCCTCCTCATCTCACCCCTAACCTGCCTCCTCCTCATCTCACCCCTCACCTGCCCCCTCCTCATCTCACCCCTAACCTGCCCCCTCCTCATCTCACCCCTAACCTGCCCCCTCCTCATCTCACCCCTAACTTGCCCCCTCCTCATCTCACCCCTAACCTGCCCCCTCCTCATCTCACCCCTAACCTGCCTCCTCCTCATCTCACCCCTCACCTGCCCCTTCCTCATCTCACCCCTAACCTGCCCCCTCCTCATCTCACCCCTCACCTGCCCCCTCCTCATCTCACCCCTAACCTGCCCCCTCCTCATCTCACCCCTAACCTGCCCCCTCCTCGTCTCACCCTTCACCTGCCCCCTCCTCATCTCACCCCTAACCTGCCCCCTCCTCATCTCACCCCTCACCTGCCCCCTCCTCATCTCACCCCTAACCTGCCCCCTCCTCATCTCACCCCTAACCTGCCCCCTCCTCATCTCACCCCTAACCTGCCCCCTCCTCATCTCACCCCTCACCTGCCCCCCCCCTCATCTCACCTGCCCCCTCCCCATCTCACCCCTAACCTGCCCCCTCCTCATCTCACCCCTAACCTGCCCCCTCCTCATCTCACCCCTAACCTGCCCCCTCCTCATCTCACCCCTAACCTGCCCCCCTCCTCATCTCACCCCTAACCTGCCCCCTCATCTCACCCCTAACCTGCCCCCTCCTCATCTCACCCCTAACCTGCCCCCTCCTCTTCTCACCCCTAACCTGACCCCTCCTCATCTCACCCCTAACCTGCCCCCTCCTCATCTCACCCCTCACCTGCCCCCTCCTCATCTCACCCCTAACCTGCCCCCTCCTCATCTCACCCCTCACCTGCCCCTTCCTCATCTCACCCCTAACCTGCCTCCTCCTCATCTCACCCCTCACCTGCCCCCTCCTCATCTCACCCCTAACCTGCCCCCTCCTCATCTCACCCCTCACCTGCCCCTTCCTCATCTCACCCCTAACCTGCCCCCTCCTCATCTCACCCCTAACCTGCCCCCTCATCTCACCCCTAACCTGCCCTCTCCTCATCTCACCCCTAACCTGCCCCCTCCTCATCTCACCCCTAACCTGCCCCCTCATCTCACCCCTCACCTGCCTCCTCCTCATCTCACCCCTCACCTGCCCCCTCCTCATCTCACCCCTCACCTGCCCCCTCCTCATCTCACCCCTCACCTGCCCCTTCCTCATCTCACCCCTAACCTGCCCCCTCCTCATCTCACCCCTAACCTGCCTCCTCCTCATCTCACCCCTCACCTGCCCCCTCCTCATCTCACCCCTAACCTGCCCCCTCCTCATCTCACCCCTAACCTGCCCCTTCCTCATCTCACCCCTCACCTGCCCCCTCCTTATCTCACCCCTAACCTGCCCCCTCATCTCACCCCTAACCTGCCCCCTCCTCATCTCACCCCTAACCTGCCCCCTCCTCATCTCACCCCTAACCTGCCCCCTCATCTCACCCCTAACCTGCCCCCTCCTCATCTCACCCCTAACCTGCCCCCTCCTCATCTCACCCCTCACCTGCCCCCTCATCTCACCCCTAACCTGCCCCCTCCTCATCTCACCCCTAACCTGCCCCCTCCTCATCTCACCCCTCACCTGCCCCCTCCTCATCTCACCCCTCACCTGCCCCCTCCTCATCATCTTACCCCTAACCTGCCCCCTCCTCATCTCACCCCTAACCTGCCCCCTCATCTCACCCCTAACCTGCCCCCTCCTCATCTCACCCCTAACCTGCCCCCTCCTCATCTCACCCCTAACCTGCCCCCTCATCTCACCCCTAACCTGCCCCCTCATCTCACCCCTAACCTGCCCCTTCCTCATCTCACCCCTCACCTGCCCCCTCCTCATCTCACCCCTAACCTGCCCCCTCCTCATCTCACCCCTAACCTGCCCCCTCCTCATCTCACCCCTCACCTGCCCCTTCCTCATCTCACCCCTCACCTGCCCCTTCCTCATCTCACCCCTAACCTGCCCCCTCCTCATCTCACCCCTAACCTGCTCCCCTCCTCATCTCACCCCTAACCTGCCTCCTCCTCATCTCACCCCTCACCTGCCTCCTCCTCATCTCACCCCTCACCTGCCCCCTCATCATCTCACCCCTAACCTGCCTCCTCCTCATCTCACCCCTCACCTGCCTCCTCCTCATCTCACCCCTCACCTGCCCCCTCCTCATCTCACCCCTAACCTGCCCCCTCCTCATCTCACCCCTAACCTGCCCCTTCCTCATCTCACCCCTCACCTGCCCCCTCATCATCTTACCCCTCACCTGCCCCCTCCTCATCTCACCCCTAACCTGCCCCCTCATCTCACCCCTAACCTGCCCCCTCCTCATCTCACCCCTCACCTGCCCCCTCATCTCACCCCTCACCTGCCCCCTCATCTCACCCCTCACCTGCCCCCTCCTCATCTCACCCCTAACCTGCCCCCTCCTCATCTCACCCCTAACCTGCCCCCTCCTCATCTCACCCCTAACCTGCCCCTTCCTCATCTCACCCCTCACCTGCCCCCTCCTCATCTCACCCCTAACCTGCCCCCTCCTCATCTCACCCCTAACCTGCCCCCTCCTCATCTCACCCCTCACCTGCCCCTTCCTCATCTCACCCCTAACCTGCCCCCTCATCTCACCCCTAACCTGCCCCCTCCTCATCTCACCCCTCACCTGCCCCCTCCTCATCTCACCCCTCACCTGCCCCTTCCTCATCTCACCCCTAACCTGCCCCCTCATCTCACCCCTAACCTGCCCCCTCCTCATCTCACCCCTCACCTGCCCCTTCCTCATCTCACCCCTAACCTGCCCCTTCCTCATCTCACCCCTAACCTGCCCCCTCATCTCACCCCTAACCTGCCCCCTCCTCATCTCACCCCTCACCTGCCCCCTCCTCATCTCACCCCTCACCTGCCCCTTCCTCATCTCACCCCTAACCTGCCCCCTCATCTCACCCCTAACCTGCCCCCTCCTCATCTCACCCCTCACCTGCCCCCTCCTCATCTCACCCCTCACCTGCCCCTTCCTCATCTCACCCCTAACCTGCCCCCTCCTCATCTCACCCCTAACCTGCCCCCTCCTCATCTCACCCCTAACCTGCCCCCTCCTCATCTCACCCCTAACCTGCCCCCTCCTCATCTCACCCCTCACCTGCCCCCTCCTCATCTCACCCCTCACCTGCCCCCTCCTCATCTCACCCCTCACCTGCCCCCTCCTCATCTCACCCCTAACCTGCCCCCTCCTCATCTCACCCCTCACCTGCCCCTTCCTCATCTCACCCCTCACCTGCCCCCTCCTCATCTCACCCCTCACCTGCCCCCTCCTCATCTCACCCCTAACCTGCCCCTTCCTCATCTCACCCCTCACCTGCCCCCTCCTCATCTCACCCCTCACCTGCCCCCTCCTCATCTCACCCCTAACCTGCCCCCTCCTCATCTCACCCCTCACCTGCCCCCTCCTCATCTCACCCCTAACCTGCCCCCTCCTCATCTCACCCCTAACCTGCCCCCTCATCTCACCCCTCACCTGCCCCCTCCTCATCTCACCCCTAACCTGCCCCCTCCTCATCTCACCCCTCACCTGCCCCCTCCTCATCTCACCCCTTACCTGCCCCCTCCTCATCTCACCCCTCACCTGCCCCCTCCTCTTCTCACCTGTGCACCATGAGGAGAGACATCACACAGAGGAGACTTCCTCACATACTTTCCAGGTGACGTTGCTGTTCTCAGCCTGTAGTAACAAGACAATGACATCACCCCGACAATAGCCAGAAGGGAGCCCACCTGTGCGACCCCTCTGCCCACCCTGCTCACCTGTGCGACCCCCCTGCCCACCCTGCTCACCTGTGTGAACCCCCTGCCCACCTGTGCGACCCCTCTGCCCACCCGTGCAACCCCCCCTGCCCACTTGTGCGACCCCCCTGCCCACCTGTGCGACCCCTCTGCCCACCCGTGCAACCCCCCTGACCACCCTGATCACCTGTGCGACCCCCATGCCCACCCTGCTCACCTATGCGACCCCCCTGCCCACCTGTGTGACCCCTCTGCCCACCCGTGCAACCCCCCTGACCACCCTGCTCACCTGTGCGACCCCCCTGCCCACCTGTGCGACCCCTCTGACCCCCCTGCCCACCTGTGCGACCCCCCTGCCCACCCGTGCGACCCCCCTGTGTGACCCCCCTGCCCACCTATGTGACCACCCTGCTCACCTGTGCGACCCCTCTGCCCACCCGTGCAACCCCCCTGGCCACCCTGCTCACCTGTGTGACCCCCCCCTGCCCACCTGTGCGACCCCCCTGCCCACCCGTGCGACCCCCCTGCCCACCCGTGCAACCTCCCTGCCCACCCTGCTCACCTGTGTGACCCCCCTGCCCACCTGTGCGACCCCCCTGCCCACCTGTGCGACCCCCCTGCCCACCCTGCTCACCTGTGTGACCCCCCCGGCCAGGACCACACTGGGGGCAGGGACGTCTCATCACTGACTGGGGATGTAACGCTGCTATGTGCAGTCATTGGGGCACATTTACTTACCCGGTCCAGTCGCGATCCAGCGGCGCGTTCTCTGCTCTGCATTCGGGTCCGGCCGGGATTTATGAATGTAGTTCTTCCGCCGTCCACCAGGTGGCGCTGCTGCGCTGAAAGTCATCTCATCGCGCCGGAATTCACCACCTCGGACCAAGTGAAGGTGAGCGCTCCCCAAGCGACACTTTTTCGGTTTTTAAATGCGGCGGTTTTTCCGAATACGTCGGGTTTTCGTTCGGCCACGCCCCCCGATTTCCGTCGCGCGCATGCCGGTGCCGATGCGCCACAATCCGATCGCGTGCGCCACAATCCCGGGGCAATTCAGGTACAATCGGCGCAAATCGGAAATATTCGCGTAACACGTCGGGAAAACGCGAATCGGGCCTTTAGTAAATGACCCCCATTGTATTCTATAGTAACCCATAGCAGCCAATCACAGCACAGCTTTCGTGCGTGTAGTGTAAGACGCACTTGCATAGGGCAGCGCCATAAGGACACATCCAGGAAGGAACTTTCATCACGTTGGAATCCAGTAAATAGAAAGCACAGAGAGTCCTGCAACTTCCAAAGATCAAAGGGTTTGATCAGTCACATCCAGCCCCAGCTACTTACTGCGGGTCATCGCTGACCAATCACATCTATGGACATCCAGCGCCAGCTACTTACTGGGGGTCATCGCTGACCAGTCACATCTATAGACATCCAGCGCCATCTACTTACTGGGGGTCATCGCTGACCGGTCACATCTATGGACATCCAGCCCCAGCTACTTACTGGGGGTCATCGCTGACCAATCACATCTATGGACATCCAGCGCCAGCTACTTACTGGGGATCATCGCTGACCGGTCACATCTATGGACATCCAGCGCCAGCTACTTACTGGGGGTCATCGCTGACCGGTCACATCTATGGACATCCAGCGCCAGCTACTTACTGGGGGTCATCGCTGACCGGTCACATCTATGGACATCCAGCGCCAGCTACTTACTGGGGTCATCGCTGACCAATCACATCTATGGACATCCAGCGCCAGCTACTTACTGGGGGTCATCGCTGACCGGTCACATCTATGGACATCCAGCGCCAGCTACTTACTGCGGGTCATCGCTGACCGGTCACATCTATGGACATCCAGCCCCAGCTACTTACTGGGGGTCATCGCTGACCAATCACATCTATGGACATCCAGCACCAGCTACTTACTGGGGGTCATCGCTGACCAATCACATCTATGGACATCCAGCGCCAGCTACTTACTGGGGGTCATCGCTGACCGGTCACATCTATGGACATCCAGCACCAGCTACTTACTGGGGGTCATCGCTGACCAATCACATCTATGGACATCCAGCACCAGCTACTTACTGGGGGTCATCGCTGACCAGTCACATCTATGGACATCCAGCGCCAGCTACTTACTGGGGGTCATCGCTGACCGGTCACATCTATGGACATTTAGCGCCAGCTACTTACTGGGGGTCATCGCTGACCGGTCACATCTATGTGACATCCAGCGCCAGCTACTTACTGGGGGTCATCGCTGACCGGTCACATCTATGGACATCCAGCACCAGCTACTTACTGGGGGTCATCGCTGACCAATCACATCTATGGACATCCAGCGCCAGCTACTTACTGGGGGTCATCGCTGACCAGTCACATCTATGGACATCCAGCGCCAGCTACTTACTGGGGGTCATCGCTGACCGGTCACATCTATGGACATTTAGCGCCAGCTACTTACTGGGGGTCATCGCTGACCGGTCACATCTATGTGACATCCAGCGCCAGCTACTTACTGGGGGTCATCGCTGACCGGTCACATCTATGGACATCCAGCACCAGCTACTTACTGGGGGTCATCGCTGACCAATCACATCTGTGGACATCCAGCGCCACCTGCTCCCTATTACATGTCTGTTACCACGTTTTATACCACGTCTCCTGCACTTTGTGTCCCCCATTAGTCTGGACCTTCACCATCACGTGGGAATGAACAGCTTCTGTCCTGATATGAAAGAGCTTACAGTCTATGAGGATGAGGGGGTGACACAAGAGCTTACAGTCTATGAGGATGAGGGGGTGACACAAGAGCTTACAGTCTATGAGGATGAGGGGGGGACACAAGAGCTTACAGTCTATGAGGATGAGGAGGTGACACAAGAGCTTACAGTCTATGAGGGTGAGGGGGGACACAAGAGCTTACAGTCTATGAGGATGAGGGGTGACACAAGAGCTTACAGTCTATGAAGATGAGGGGGTGACACAAGAGCTTACAGTCTATGAGGATGAGGGGAGGACACAAGAGCTTACAGTCTATGAGGATGAGGGGGTGACACAAGAGCTTACAGTCTATGAGGATGAGGAGGTAACACAAGAGCTTACAGTCTATGAGGATGAGGAGGGACACAAGAGCTTACAGTCTATGAGGATGAGGAGGTGACACAAGAGCTAACAGTCTATGAGGATGAGGAGGACACAAGAGCTTACAGTCTATGAGGATGAGGGGGTGACACAAGAGCTTACAGTCTATGAGGATGAGGGGTGACACAAGAGCTTACGGTCTATGAGGATGAGGGGAGGACACAAGAGCTTACAGTCTATGAGGATGAGGGGGGGACACAAGAGCTTACAGTCTATGAGGATGAGGGGGTGACACAAGAGCTTACAGTCTATGATGATGAGGGGGTGACACAAGAGCTTACAGTCTATGAGGATGGGGGGAACACAAGAGCTTACAGTCTATGAGGATGAGGGGGTGACACAAGAGCTTACAGTCTATGAGGATGAGGGGGGGACACAAGAGCTTACAGTCTATGAGGATGAGGGGGGTGATACAAGAGCTTACAGTCTATGAGGATGAGGGGGGTGACACAAGAGCTTACAGTCTATGAGGATGAGGGTGTGACACAAGAGCTTACAGTCTATGAGGATGAGGGGGTGATACAAGAGCTTACAGTCTATGAGGATGAGGGGGTGACACAAGAGCTTACAGTCTATGAGGAAAGGACACAAGAGCTTACAGTCTATGAGGATGAGGGGGGACACAAAAATTTACAGTCTATGAGGATGAAGGGTGGACACAAGAGCTTACAGTTTATGAGGATGAGGGAGGACAGAAGAGCTTACAGTCTATGAGGATGAGAAGGTGACACAAGAGCTTACAGTCTATGAGGGTGAGGAGAGGACACAAGAGCTTACAGTCTATGAGGATGGGAAGGTGACACAAGAGCTTACAGTCTATGAGGATGAGGGGAGGACACAAGAGCTTACAGTCTATGAGGATGAGAAGGTGACACGAGAGCTTACAGTCTATGAGGATGAGGGGGTGACACAAGAGCTTACAGTCTATGAGGATGAAGGGTGGACACAAGAGCTTACAGTCTATGAGGATGAGGGAGGACACAAGAGCTTACAGTCTATGAGGATGAGGGGGGTGACACAAGAGCTTACAGTCTATGAGGATGAGGGGGGGACACCAGAGCTTACAGTCTATGAGGAGGAGGGGGTGACACAAGAGCTTACAGTCTATGAGGATGAGAGGGTGACACAATAGCTTACAGTCTATGAGGATGAGGGGGTGACACAAGAGCTTACAGTCTATGAGGATGAGGGGAGGGCACAAGAGCTTACAGTCTATGAGGATGAGGGGGTGACACCAGAGCTTACAGTCTATGAGGATGGGAAGGTGACACAAGAGCTTACAGTCTATGAAGATGAGAAAGTGACACAAGAGCTTACAGTCTATGAGGATGAGGGGGTGACACAAGAGCTTACAGTCTATGAGGATGACGGGGTGACACAAGAGCTTACAGTCTATGAGGATGAGGGGGTGACACAAGAGCTTACAGTCTATGAGGATGAGGGGGTGACACAAGAGCTTACAGTCTATGAGGATGAGGGGGTGACACAAGAGCATGCAGTCTATGAGGAGGAGGAGGGGACACAAGAGCTTACAGTCTATGAGGATGAGGGGGTGACACAAGAGCTTACAGTCTATGAGGATGAGGGGAGGACACAAGAGCTTACAGTCTATGAGGATGAGGAGGTGACACAAGAGCTTACAGTGTATGAGGATGAGGAGGTGACACAAGAGCTTACAGTCTATGAGGATGAGGGGAGGACACAAGAGCTTACAGTCTATAAGGATAAGGGGAGGACACAAGAGCTTACAGTCTATAAGGATAAGGAGAGGACACAAGAGCTTACAGTCTATGAGGATGAGGGGGGACACAACAGCTTACAGTCTATGAGGATGACGGGGTGACACAAGAGCTTACAGTGTATGAGGATGAGGGGGTGACACAAGAGCTTACAGTCTATGAGGATGAGGGGTGACACAAGAGCTTACAGTCTATGAGGATGCAGGAAGGACACAAGAGCTTACAGTCTATGAGGATGAGGGGAGGACACAAGAGCTTACAGTCTATGAGGATGAGGGGGGACACAAGAGCTTACAGTCTATGAGGATGAGGGGGGTGATACAAGAGCTTACAGTCTATGAGGATGAGGGGGTGATACAAGAGCTTACAGTCTATGAGGATGAGGGAGACACAGGAGCTTACAGTCTATGAGGATGAGGGGAGGACACAAGAGCTTACAGTCTATGAGGATGCAGGAAGGACACAAGAGCTTACAGTGTATGAGGATGCAGGGAGGACACAAGAGGTTGGAGTCCAGCACAAGCCTGAAACAGTCACCTGCTGCCCTACAGTTATAATGATTGGGGGGGATGAAGAGCTTGGGGTTGGGTAGAACAACAAAAAATTCTTCAGGTAGATAAAGTACATACAGTTAGAAGTGGAGGAGACTCCCGTAAAGTTAGCTTTCTGGCAGAGACTATAGTTAATATGGTGGGTCAGGTGTTTACACCATTGACCACCCTCCACCTGTCCTGCTCCCCAAAGTGGCCCCCAAAGTCCCCCATTTTCCCCCCATCTCTGGTGTTCTGCAGAAAGGCAGTTTAGGACCATCTTTTCTAAATCTATACATAATCCTGGATCAGACACCATTTAGCCTATGAAAAATAAAGATGGATCTTCTAAAACCTAGACAGGAACCAACATAAAGCGTTGTCAGAAGAGCTGAAGAAATCTGGAAGTCATGGAGATAAACCACCCTACAGCTACACAGAAGCTCTCGCAATGGTCCTGGAGTCTACTTTGCACATTTCCACTTGATAAACTTGAGTTTTGGATAGAGTGATCGCATATGGACCGGGAACTAGCAGGTCTCCTCTTCTCTTATGCCAAAGGAGCACCACAATGTGAACCTCACCAAAAAATCTGGAATTATTATGGAGTTGCGCAAGAGTAGCAGGTTCACGCAGACAGATAGGAAGCTGCTGTTGGGCGACCAATTTACCACCAGGGCACAAGCACAGATTATCTGCATTGCTGCTCTTGATCAGCCTCTCTACAGTAGAGACAGTAGCAAGAAGAGGCAAGAAGAGGCAGGTACCAACTTTAGAGTCTTCCTCTCACTTCTTTAGACGCCTTTCGACGTGACTTGCAGTAGAAATGGAGGATCCAAAGTGGTGGCTAGATCCCTTCTTCCCTAGTGTGATCTGTTACTCATTGTACCAGGTAAACTCTGCAACTAGAATACTAGACCAGTGCGGATTCTCCAGCAGTCCAGAGAACCTGGCTGGAAGAGGGCAAAAGATGGAGATCAAATTAGACCTGGTCACAAAACAGTCCAGAAGATCCACACACTCAAATGAAGACCCACAACAGGCATTAGGTAGGTAGGTCCGCTGCCTTCCCAAAGGTGCCGAATGATGGTGCCGAGAGCTGCCAGAGCTTCTCGAAGATCAACTGAAACTTGTGGTGGAGCTGGAGTAGTCATGAAATCCACATGATCGTCTGGCTCCTTGTACACATCTAGAGGGGCTTAGTTTAGGATTGCCATTGTATGACCCAACTGGGCTTTCTCAAGGACATCGTCCCAGTGACCCTCCCTGCATTCAACCTCCTACACAGGGATGTGGACATTGCTGCACCAGGGTCCACTGACCTCTGCTTCTCAGGAGTAGCCCCGGTATAATGACAGGTCAACAGATTCAAAGCACAGCCTCAGGAAATCAGAATGGTCAAGCAGAGATCAAGGCGGGCGAGTTGTAACAGAGTCCAGGAAGTGTCCGTAGGTCACGGCCTGCAGCACTGAAGCTTCATCACGACGAGCACAGGACCTCACAAGAAACAAGTCAGGAGAAACATTCCAGGAACACAGGATAGCAGGCCCCAACCTAAGCCCCCAGGAATCTTCCAAGGTGATTGCATGGTGGGTGCCAAAGGAGGCTGCTAGCTCACCCTAGGCGTGCAGAGGAAGGTTCCCCCTTTGCAGACTCCCCTGTGCACCGCACACACAAGGGATGATTAACCAGTCACACGGAAAGGGACAGGTTCAATCAGTAGTGAGTGCTGGGCCCTCACTCCGCCATATTTACCAGACCCACCAGAGCGAAAGGAATAAAGCCTGAGTCTTGTATGTGTGATACCGTCTACTGTATCTAATTCAGTGTGATACCGTCTACTGTATCTAATCCAGTGTGATACCATCTACTGTATCTAATCCAGTGTCATACCATCTACTGAATCTAATCCAGTGTGATACCGTCTATTGTAGACACTTGGCTCTAAGTCCCCGAGAGGTATAATGCCCATGGAAGTAAGAGCTCCTACTTCCAAAGGGGCAAGTCAGCGGGAGAAGCCACTTGGCCTATCCGGCCACATGTCACTGTCCCCCGGCCACACTTGGCAGTAGGTCCCGGGGAGGAATAATGCCCATGGAAGTAGGAGCTCCTACTTCCAAAGGGGCAAGTCAGCGGGAGAAGCCACTTGGCCTATCCGGCCAAGGGTCACTGTTCCCCGGCCACACTTGGCAGTAGGTCCCGGGGAGGAATAATGCCCATGGAAGTAGAAGCTCCTACTTCCAAAGGGGCCATTCAGCGGGAGAAGCCACTTGGCCTATCCGGCCACATGTCACTGTCCCCCGGCCACACTTGGCAGTAGGTCCCGGGGAGGAATAATGCCCATGGAAGTAGGAGCTCCTACTTCCAAAGGGGCAAGTCAGCGGGAGAAGCCACTTGGCCTATCCGGCCAAGAGTCACTGTTCCCCGGCCACACTTGGCAGTAGGTCCCGGGGAGGAATAATGCCCATGGAAGTAGGAGCTCCTACTTCCAAAGGAACAAGTCAGCGGGAGAAGCCACTTGGCCTATCCGGCCAAGGGTCACTGTTCCCCGGCCACACTTGGCAGTAGGTCCCGAGGAGGAATAATGCCCATGGAAGTAAGAGCTCCTACTTCCAAAGGGGCAAGTCAGCGGGAGCAGCCAGTTGGCCTATCCGGCCAAGAGTCACTGTTCCCCGGCCACACTTGGCAGTAGGTCCCGGGGAGGAATAATGCCCATGGAAGTAGGAGCTCCTACTTCCAAAGGAACAAGTCAGCGGGAGAAGCCACTTGGCCTATCCGGCCAAGGGTCACTGTTCCCCGGCCACACTTGGCAGTAGGTCCCGAGGAGGAATAATGCCCAGGGAAGTAGGAGCTCCTATATTGTATATAATCCAGTGTGATACTGTCTAATGTATCTAATCCAATGTGATACTGTCTACTGTATCTAAACCAGTGTTATACTATCTACTTGTATCTAATCCAGTGTTATACTGTCTACTGTATCTAATCCTCTCTAGTGGAATACGGTCTACTGTATCTAATCCTCTCTCGTGTGATACGGTCTCTTGTATCTAATCCTCTAATAGACATCCTCTTCTGGTGTCTGATTCTGTCTATTTTACCCTCCATGCGCCGAGTATCTAATCTTCTGTCTTACACATAGGTGCACACATATCATTGGGGGATCTTTATCAGGACCTCTGTGCCACGGGACTGCACTTGCGATTATTTGCCCCAATCCGCCACCTTCGGACCAGTGGGGCGTATAGGGGTGTGGTCGGCTGAGCAGAGTGCGTGTCCTGCAGGAAGTGGGCCGGCACGGGGCGTTACTGTCCTGTTGCCTGTGCACTCACCGGTGCTGGTGACTTTTCACATGTGAATAGCTGCCTGCCTGCCCGATACATTGGGTGTCTTCACCACAATTGTGTCGCAGTTGCTTTTAGCTGACACTATAGAAGGCGGCGGGGCTTATTCATTGTTACTGACACATTTACGTCTAGAATCCGACAAAATTGGTAGAAACCGGTAATTAGGTTTCCATTAGTCCACCATGACGGCCCACCTGGAGGGGTTAAAAGGCCCCTCCCGCAGCCTCCCTCCGGGGTCTACCAAATAACTGCACTGGAATGGATGCAACAAGATTTTATTAATATGTTAATATCACACATAAGAAAAAGGAAAGCAAATGGGAGGGAATATTGGGGCCGTCATGGTGGACTAATAGAAACCTAATTATCGGTAAGTCAAATTACCCGTTTCCACTTCATCCCCCATGATGGCCCACCTGGAGATGTAACAAATGAGATGATAATTTTAGGGCGGGATGACAGCTTGTCAAACTTTCCGTCCAAAAGAAAGGTCATCTGATCTTTGCAAATCCAAACGGTAATGTCTTGCGAATGTAGAGGAAGAAGACCGACTGGCCGCTTTGCAAATCTGATCTAAAGAAGATCCTTGTTTTTCAGCTCAAGATGCTGTCATGGCACGTGTTGGATAAGCTTTAAGGATTTCGGGGACTAGTCTATGTGCTATTTGCACATAGCCTAGCACGTTGAGATGGCCACTTTCAACCACCTTGCTCTAGAAGCCTTGGATGCATTTCTGCCATTGTTGGATCTCTGAAATTGAACAAACAGATTTGAGTCCTTCGTCCACGGTTCTGTTACCTTGATGTAGTGTATAATAGTATATTAGTGTATAATAATTTATAAAGTGTTTGACCCAACTGTGATCTGCAATTGGTGTGTCGAAGAAGCAACCCTGTACTTTCAGAATACATGTCCTTAGACCCGAGTCCAGACCAGATTGTAGGAATTCCAGGATCTGTAAAATATTTGGTTTATTTTGATTAGGTGGTTTATCTCTACAGAGTGATAAAAACTTTTCCCGTATTTTTAGGTAAACTGCTGTTTTTTATGTGCCAAGATTACCTTTAGAGAGAGTCCCTTGGATTCTAGGAATGAGCCTTAGGGATCCATGCAGACAATCTGAGAATGGTGGGCTGTGGATGCAGAACCGGCCCCTGATGGAGTAGATCTTCTATTAGAGGTAGCGCCACTGGGTCCCCTAAGGACAAATTCTTTTTTGGCCAGTCTAGAACTATTAAGATGATCATTTTTTGTCCTGGGAGATCTCTGGCAGAACCTTTGCTATTAGTGGAATTGGTGGGTAAACATACGCTAGGTCCATATCCCATTGGAGACTGAATGCGTACAGCGTTTGGTAAGCTTCGCTGATTGCTAGCGAAAAGAAATGGTTGCACTTGGTATTTTGGTATTTCGCAAATAGATCCCATTGGGGCTCTCCCCATCTGCAAATTAAGGAACAAAACCGTCCTGATTCATGCACAATTCATGTGGATCCAGTCTCTTCCTGCTTAAGAAATCCACCATCTGATTTTTTGATCCATTCAGATGTCGGGCAGTATTCATATGTGATGGTTGTATAGACGGAGAGGCTATGATGTTAGTGCTTGCCAAACTGTTTTGAGTTCTCTGTAGTTCGAAGAACTTCTTTGGGTCTTCACCTCCCAGGAAGCTAGTACTAACTGATCCAGGAATTCGGCTCCCCATCCTGTCTGGATAGTGATCTAAAGTGGAATCTTTACTTGGAATTCAGATGATCCAGAGTTTTATCTCAAGATGAAATCATTCTAGAATGATTCTAGGCCCATGCTACGGACTGAATACAGGAGGTTAGTTTCTCTAGCAGTTTCATTGCCGATCGGATGGACATCTGATCCTTCTTGATAAACAACCGGATCTGCAGTACCAAGTTGTTCCATTTCTCCTGTGGAAGAAAAGACATTTGTCTTTGTGAGTCCAACAAAACCCCCAGGAACTTCTTCTGTCTTTCTGGCGCCAAATCCGATTTTTCGAAATTTATCAACCAGCCTAACCTTCTTAGAATATTTAAGGTCTGTTGAGATGATAGATCAAGAGCTGCTTGTGATTGTGCCACAATCAAAAGGTCGTCTAAATAAGGGATTATAATTATATCTTGTTTCCTAAGGAAGGCTACTATTTCTATCATGATTTTTCGAAAAAATTCTGGGTGCAGAAGAGATACCAAAGGGTAAAGCAGAAAATTGGAAATGTATTAGTTCTCCCTCTGGACCGGAAAATTTGATACAGTATCCATTGGATACAATATCTAATACCCTGGTGTTTAAGCACAAAAGAAAGATGAGGGCAGCACAGTGAAGTGGATTCAAGTCCAGGTGGGTGCAAGCTCTTTGGGCCTGACTCAAGGCACCAGAGGGATCCAGAAGAAGTAGCAGGAGAGCAGCACTCCGTGTTAAGTAGTATTTATTCAAGCACCAGTGGCAAAAACATGCAACGTTTCGGCTAGCTCCATGCAGCCATTTTCAAGCAATGTGAAAAGTGATACAAGGCGGGTTTATATCCACCGCAGGATATGACATCATCAGCAAATTGTAAACAAACAATCAGTTTAGTGATACATTTTAACAGTATACAAAGACATATAGTAATAGCGTGTCCGTGTCTAGTGGTGCTATATAACAATATAAGTGACACCAATAATAAATATTTAGAAGAGAACTACCATATTACGCCCTTAATAAATAACAGGTATATGAGCACATGTCACAGGGTTGCTTAGTAACCGTGCCAAACGCATAAATGCATGTTACATGGCAAGATCTCTTCGGGTCCCCTCCAGATCAAGGCGGCCTTGTCTGTCCGCGGTAACGGCACTTACCCAATCCAGTGCCATAGATATGCAGCGGTCCGATCGCTGTCCGAGCTCCAAGCTGCGGAGCTGTATGAAACTGGTAGCGGCGCTCGGAGGGTCATGTGCCACAGCGGATCTCGCGGGATTATCTCCCGTGACGGCGCGGCCATCTTTGTTTGGGGAAACCCGAGCTTAGCCAGTGAGACTGTGGGGTACACTAAGGTAGGTGTCGGAAACGTGTCTCAGCAGAATTATAAGGTGGTCACATTGGGATGAGCTGTATCTCCAAGGTCACTGGATCAGTGGCCATGGTGCCATAACTTTTTGGCACTCGTTAGTCCGAGCGCATTGTCATGGACACCAGATGGAGTCACGTCACCCTCCTCGGACTGCCTGCACTGCCATTGCACACAACACCACCTATTTTGTGTGTCCCATAAAGGTTGTTGTTTACATACTAGCGTGAGGCAAAAAAATGTAAATCTGGACATGGCTCTATAAAAAGTATAGGGAATAATAGAAGGCGTTTCAATGGTGATTGACTCTCCGTAAACAGTGAAGATCGTGATCTAAGAGATAAAGAATAAAAATGACATCAATTAGTCAAAAGATAAAGAAACAACTTAACAGTGATGTAAATGCAATACACATAATGGGCAGAGGAATTAGGGCAAACTCAATTCAAAATGTTCACATTAAAATCTATATTTAAACCATGTGGGTGTAAGGAGTTGAGTTTGTGAATCCATGCGATCTCACGACGTTTTAATAATTTTTGTCGGTCACCGCCTCTCCTAGGAGGGGGGACATGATCAATGATACTAAATACCCTGGTGTTTAAGGTAACAGAACTCCAATATAAAGCAAAGTTCAATAATCCCCCTCCCCCCCCCCCACTGTGGCGTGACTGTTTTTTCTGGGCCCTTGAGTTGCTAGAGCTGAAGAGGAATCCTCTATCTTTCCCACCTTTCGGGTAGCTGGAGCTATTACGTTGATCTTTCCTATACCTAGAGGGATTGGTCTTCGGATCCTTATTTCACGAAATCTTCTCTAGAATGGAGTCCAACTTGGGTCCAAATACGAAGTCGCCTGAAAAAGGGATATTACAAGGTCTTGATTTTGAGCGGACATCTCCCGGCCACTGTTTAGGCCACAAGGATCTTCGGGCCGCAATGGACAAGGCTCCTTCTTTTGCCACGATCCTAAGACATTAAGCAGAGGAATCACCTAAGAAACCTGTTGTTAATTTTCATTAAGCCAAAAGAAGAGTGATCCTGCAACTGAAGTGGCTGCAATGTCAGAATTTAAACTGATCATAGAGGCCTCCCTTTCTTTGGAATGCTATCAGTCTTCCTAACAATGGGATCTTTGAGTTGAGCTGTATTTTCAAAAGGAAGATCTGTATTTTTTACCACCTTAGACATTTGAACGTCCATTTTGGGAAGATTGTCCCAGACTTTAGTTTTGTTATTATCGAAGGCTAGTCGGTTACGAAATTCTCTAGTTTCATTGTTTGTATGGTTGAAAAAAAGACTTGTCCATCAAGTTCAACCAAGGAAGGGAAGAGATTGGATGAGGAAGGGATTTAGTTATATCACATAACCATCAATGTTATTTAGGTGTAAAAAGGCATCTAGACCCTTTTTGAAGCTCTCTGCTGTCCCTGCTGTGCTCTGCTCTTGAGCTCTGCTGTCCCTGCTGTGACCAGCGACTAAGCTCTCTGCTGTCCCTACTGTGACCAGTGCCTGAGCTCTCTGCTGTCCCTACTGTGACCAGTGCCTGAGCTCTCTGCTGTGACCAGCGCCTGAGCTCTCTGCTGTCCCTGCTGTGACCAGCGCCTGAGCTCTCTGCTGTCCCTGCTGTGCTCTGCTCTTGAGCTCTGCTGTCCCTGCTGTGACCAGCGACTAAGCTCTCTGCTGTCCCTACTGTGACCAGTGCCTGAGCTCTCTGCTGTCCCTGCTGTGACCAGCGCCTGAGCTCTCTGCTGTCCCTGCTGTGACCAGCCCCTGAGCTCTCTGCTGTCCCTGCTGTGACCAGCCCCTGAGCTCTCTGCTGTCCCTGCTGTGACCAGCGCCTGAGCTCTCTGCTGTCCCTGCTGTGACCGGCGCCTGAGCTCTCTACTGTCCCTGCTGTGACCGGCGCCTGAGATCTCTACTGTCCCTGCTGAGCTCTGCTCCTGAGCTCTCGGCTGTCCCTGCTGTGACCAGTGCCTGAGCTCTCTGCTGTCCCTGCTGTGACCAGTGCCTGAGCTCTCTGCTGTCCCTGCTGTGACCGGCGCCTGAGCTCTCTGCTGTCCCTGCTGTGCTCTGCGCCTGAGCTCTCTGCTGTCCCTGCTGTGACCAGTGCCTGAACTCTCTGCTGTCCCTGCTGTGACCGGCGCCTGAGCTCTCCGCTGTCCCTGCTGTGCTCTGCGCCTGAGCTCTCTGCTGTCCCTGCTGTGACCAGCGCCTGAGCTCTCTGCTGTCCCTGCTGTGACTAGCGCATGAGCTCTCTGCTGTCCCTTCTGTGACCAGCTCCTGAGCTCTCTGCTGTCCCTGCTGTGCTCTGCTCCTGAGCTCTCGTCTGTGCCTGCTGTGACCAGCGCCTGAGCTCTCTGCTGTCCCTGCTGTGACCAGCGCCTGAGCTCTCTGCTGTCCCTGCTGTGACCAGCGCTTGAGATCTCTGGTGTCTCTGCTGTGACCAGCGCCTGAGCTCTCTGCTGTCCCTGCTGTGACCAGCGCCTGAGCTCTCTGCTGTCCCTGCTGTGCTCTGCTCTTGAGCTCTGCTGTCCCTGCTGTAACTAGTGCCTGAGCTCTCTGCTGTCCCTGCTGTGACCAGTGCCTGAGCTCTCTGCTGTGACCAGCACCTGAGCTCTCTGCTGTCCCTGCTGTGCTCTGCTCTTGAGCTCTGCTGTCCCTACTGTGACCAGTGCCTGAGCTCTCTGCTGTCCCTACTGTGACCAGCGCCTGAGCTCTCTGCTGTCCCTGCTGTGACCAGAGACTAAGCTCTCTGCTGTCCCTGCTGTGACCAGTGCCTGAGCTCTCTGCTGTCCCTGCTGTGACCAGTGCCTGAGCTCTCTGCTGTCCCTACTGTGACCAGCGCCTGAGCTCTCTGCTGTCCCTGCTGTGACCAGCGCCTGAGCTCTCTGCTGTCCCTGCTGTGACCAGCGCCTGAGCTCTCTGCTGTCCCTGCTGTGACCAGCTCCTGAGCTCTCTGCTGTCCCTGCTGTGCTCTGCTCCTGAGCTCTCGGCTGTCCCTGCTGTGACCAGCGCCTGAGCTTTCTGCTGTCCCTGCTGTGACCAGCGCCTGAGCTCTCTGCTGTCCCTGCTGTGACCAGCACCTGAGCTCTCTGCTGTCCCTACTGTGACCAGCGCTTGAGCTCTCTGGTGTCTCTGCTGTGACCAGCGCCTGAGCTCTCTGCTGTCCCTGCTGTGCTCTGCTCCTGAGCTCTCTGCTGTCCCTGCTGTGACAAGCGCTTGAGCTCTCTGCTGTGACCAGCGCTTGAGCTCTCTGGTGTCTCTGCTGTGACCAGCGCCTGAGCTCTCTGCTGTCCCTGCTGTGCTCCTGAGCTCTCTGCTGTCCCTGCTGTGACAAGCGCTTGAGCTCTCTGCTGTCCCTGCTGTGCTCTGCGCCTGAACTCTCTGCTGTCCCTGCTGTGACCAGCGCCTGAGCTCTCTGCTGTCCCTGCTGTGACCAGCGCCTGAGCTCTCTGCTGTCCCTGCTGTGACCAGCGCCTGAGCTCTCTGCTGTGACCAGCGCCTGAGCTCTCTGCTGTCCCTGCTGTGACCAGCGCCTGAGCTCTCTGCTGTCCCCAGTGCCTGAGCTCTCTGCTGTCCCTACTGTGACCAGCGCCTGAGCTCTCTGCTGTCCTCTGCTCTTGAGCTCTGCTGTCCCTGCTGTGACCAGTGCCTGAGGCAGACTATTCCACAGACTGACAGTTCTCATAATAAAAAAGCCTTATGGCCTCCAGTGATTAAACCTCCAGGCGGAGACAGTGCCCCCTCGTCTTTTGATTTGAATTAATCTGGAACAACTTACCACCATATTTTTTGTATGGACCATTCATATATTTATATAAATTAATCATGTCCCCTCGTAGTCGTCTCTTTTCCAGACTAAATAAATCTAGTTGTTTTAATCTTTTCTCATAACTAAGACCCTCCATACCCCTTATCAGTTTTGTGGCTCTACTTTGAACCCTCTCCAGCTCCAGGGCCTCCTTTTTATGGACTGCTGCCCAGAACTGGACGGCATATTCCAGGGGAGACCGAACCAGTGCCTTGTACAGTGTAATATTTCATCCCTATCACAAGAGTCCAGATCACTTGACAAGATCCTACTGGCTTTAGAGGCAGCTGATTGACATTGCATGCTGTTATTCAATTTATGATCTACTAGTACCCCCAGGTCCTTCTCAACAAGGGACTCTCCCAGATTTACTCCCCCAAGGACATATTTTGCCTTTGGATTATTGGCCCCCAAGTGCATAACATTACATTTATCCACATTAAACCTCATTTGCCAAGTGGATGACCAAACATTCAGTTTGTCCAAGTCACCCTGCATCCATTTTTTGTGCGGATGTGAAAAAAAACAGATGACATCAGACATGATACAATACAGACGGAAAGCGGACATCACACGTTTACAATCTTTGTGGATATGCAGTGGAAACGCCTGAATGAGGTGGATTGCACCAGTTCTCTTGTATCTAAGCCTTTGTATCACATGAACCTCTCCAGGTGTTATTTTGTGTTCTCATGTCTTATACATTGGGGCTTATTTACTAAGGGTTGCAGATCGCACTTTCGTCGTCTTTCATCGCTGTGACAAGTATTTAGCAGGGGATTGTGACGGCCGCGATTGAATTTTGGCACAGATGCTCTGCTTTCATGTGACAGAAATGGGGGGGGGGGGGCTGCCGTCGGACAATCCGACTGATTCGGACTGAGCGCGGGATTTAACTTTACAATTGTGTCGCAAGATCAAGCACTTACATGCACCAGGAAGAAGAAGGTGAACTCCGGGGACCTGAGCGGGGAAGCGACACATGCAGGATATAAGGTGCGCGATCTTAGTGACTCCCCGCACAGCGCATTATACACGGACGATGCACTTACATGCACCAGGAAGAAGAAGGTGAACTCCGGGGACCTGAGCGGGGAAGCGACACATGCAGGATATCGGGCGCAAGATCTTAGTGACTCCCCGCACAGCGCATTATACACGGACAATGCACTTACATACACCAGGAAGAAGGAGGTGAACTCCAGGGACCTGAGCGGGGAAGCGACACATGCAGGATATCGGGAGCACGATCTTAGTGACTCCCCGCACAGCGCATTATACATAGACAATGCACTTACATGCACCAGGAAGAAGAAGGTGAACTCCGGGGACCTGAGCGGGGAAGTGACACATGCAGGATATCGGGTGCAGGATCTTAGTGACTCCCCGCACAGCACATTATACACGGACAATGCACTTACATGTACCAGGAAGAAGAAGGTGAACTCCAGGGACCTGAGCGGGGAAGCGACTCATGCAGGATATCGGGCACAGGATCTTATTGACTCCCGCACAGCACATTATACACGGACAATGCACTTACATGCACCGGGAAGAAGGTGAACTCCGGGGACCTGAGCGGGGAAGTGACACATGCAGGATATCGGGGGCAGGATCTTAGTGACTCCCCGCACAGCACATTATACACGGACAATGCACTTACATGCACCAGGAAGAAGAAGGTGAACCCCGGGGACCTGAGCAGGGAAGCAACACATGCAGGATATCAAGCGCAGGATCTTAGTGACTCCCCGCACAGCGCATTATACACGGACAATGCACTTACATGCACCAGGAAGAAGAAGGTGAACTCCAGGAACCTGAGCGGGGAAGCGACACATGCAGGATATCGGGCGCAGGATCTTAGTGACTCCCCGCACAGCGCATTATACACGGACAATGCACTTACATGCACCAGGAAGAAGAAGGTGAACCCCGGGGACCTGAGAGGGGAAGCAACACATGCAGGATATCGCGTGCAGGATCTTAGTGACTCCCTGCACAGCACATTATACACGGACAATGCACTTACATGCACCAGGAAGAAGAAGGTGAACTCTGGGGACCTGAGCGGGGAAGCGACACATGCAGGATATCGGGCACAGGATCTTAGTGACTCCCCGCACAGCGCATTATACACGGACAATGCACTTACATGCACCAGGAAGAAGAAGGTGAACTCCGGGGACCTGAGCGGGGAAGTGACACATGCAGGATATCGGGCACAGGATCTTAGTGACTCCCCGCACAGCGCATTATACACGGACAATGCACTTACATGCACCAGGAAGAAGAAGGTGAACTCCGGGGACCTGAGCGGGGAAGTGACACATGCAGGATATCGGGCACAGGATCTTAGTGACTCCCCGCACAGCGCATTATACACGGACAATGCACTTACATGCACCAGGAAGAAGAAGGTGAACTCCGGGGACCTGAGCGGGGAAGCGACGCATGCAGGATATCGGGGGCAGGATCTTAATGAATCGCGGCACAATGCATGATCGGCGGACACTCCGGATCGCGACATGGAGGGGTAAGAAAATGTGCCCCCTAGAGTGATACTCTCTACTGTGTATCTAAGCCTGAGATATGATACCAAGCTGTGTATCTAAGCCTCCATGGTGTCAAAATATATATCTAAGGCTCAGAGGTGGGATGTTGTGTACTTATTAGCTAAGCCTTGGAGTGTAATACAGTGTATCTAAGCCTCCCCGGTGTGATATGTATCCAAGCCTTCCCGCTGTGATATGTATCCAAGCCTTCCCGCTGTGATATGTATCCAAGCCCCCCTGGTGTGATCTGTATCCAAGCCTTCCCGCTGTGATATGTATCCAAGCCTTCCCGGTGTGATACGTATCCAAGCCTCCCCAGTGTGATATGTATCCAAGCCTTCCTGGTGTGATATGTATCCAAGCCTCCCCGGTGTGATATGTATCCAAGCCTCCCCGGTGTGATATGTATCCAAGCCTCCCCGGTGTGATATGTATCCAAGCCTCCCCGGTGTGATATGTATCCAAGCCTCCCCGGTGTGATATGTATCCAAGCCTCCCCGGTGTGATATGTATCCAAGCCTCCCCGGTGTGATATGTATCCAAGCCTCCCCGGTGTGATATGTATCCAAGCCTCCCCGGTGTGATATGTATCCAAGCCTCCCCGGTGTGATATGTATCCAAGCCTTCCCGCTGTGATATGTATCCAAGCCTTCCCGCTGTGATATGTATCCAAGCCTTCCCGCTGTGATATGTATCCAAGCCTTCCCGCTGTGATATGTATCCAAGCCTTCCCGCTGTGATATGTATCCAAGCCTTCCCGCTGTGATATGTATCCAAGCCTTCCCGCTGTGATATGTATCCAAGCCTTCCCGCTGTGATATGTATCCAAGCCTTCCCGCTGTGATATGTATCCAAGCCTTCCCGCTGTGATATGTATCCAAGCCTTCCCGCTGTGATATGTATCCAAGCCTTCCCGCTGTGATATGTATCCAAGCCTTCCCGCTGTGATATGTATCCAAGCCTTCCCGCTGTGATATGTACCTAAGCCTCCCCGGAGTGATACTGTAAATCCAAGCCTCCCAGGTGTGATACAGGCCTCTGTGATGTGCCTGCCGCTTTCCCGCCCTCTCCTCCATAGATCTATGAAGTGTTGTCATAGAGACAGGGCCGCCTGACAGGGCCTCTAGCATAAATAGGAGCCCGTAGTAACCAATCACATCGCAGCTTATAGCACACAGCCCGCGCTGTGATTAAGTGAGCCGTCAGCCTATTGGTTACTATGATGAGCGGGAACCGCGACACGGAGCGAGCGGGGCTGTCATCTGCGGTCACGCGGTAGTGACAGGTGACTGCCTGGTGGGCGGGGCGAACGTGTAGTAAGATGGCGGCGCCCATGCAGCTGTACTGCTGGAAGGGAGACTGGGGACTGCCGAGTGTGGATCTGGACTGTCTGACCGTGCTGGTAAGAGGAGGAGGAGGAGGAGAGGGCAGAGACATGAGGAGAGAGAGAGGGCAGAGACATGAGGAGAGAGAGAGGGCAGAGACATGAGGAGATAGAGAGAGGGCAGAGACATGAGGAGATAGAGAGAGGGCAGAGACATGAGGAGATAGAGAGAGGGCAGAGACATGAGGAGATAGAGAGAGGGCAGAGACATGAGGAGATAGAGAGAGGGCAGAGACATGAGGAGATAGAGAGAGGGCAGAGACATGAGGAGATAGAGAGAGGGCAGAGACATGAGGAGATAGAGAGAGGGCAGAGACATGAGGAGATAGAGAGAGGGCAGAGACATGAGGAGATAGAGAGAGGGCAGAGACATGAGGAGATAGAGAGAGGGCAGAGACATGAGGAGATAGAGAGAGGGCAGAGACATGAGGAGATAGAGAGAGGGCAGAGACATGAGGAGATAGAGAGAGGGCAGAGACATGAGGAGATAGAGAGAGGGCAGAGACATGAGGAGATAGAGAGAGGGCAGAGACATGAGGAGATAGAGAGAGGGCAGAGACATGAGGAGATAGAGAGAGGGCAGAGACATGAGGAGATAGAGAGAGGGCAGAGACATGAGGAGATAGAGAGAGGGCAGAGACATGAGGAGATAGAGAGAGGGCAGAGACATGAGGAGATAGAGAGAGGGCAGAGACATGAGGAGATAGAGAGAGGGCAGAGACATGAGGAGATAGAGAGAGGGCAGAGACATGAGGAGATAGAGAGAGGGCAGAGACATGAGGAGATAGAGAGAGGGCAGAGACATGAGGAGATAGAGAGAGGGCAGAGACATGAGGAGATAGAGAGAGGGCAGAGACATGAGGAGATAGAGAGAGGGCAGAGACATGAGGAGATAGAGAGAGGGCAGAGACATGAGGAGATAGAGAGAGGGCAGAGACATGAGGAGATAGAGAGAGGGCAGAGACATGAGGAGATAGAGAGAGGGCAGAGACATGAGGAGATAGAGAGAGGGCAGAGACATGAGGAGATAGAGAGAGGGCAGAGACATGAGGAGATAGAGAGAGGGCAGAGACATGAGGAGATAGAGAGAGGGCAGAGACATGAGGAGATAGAGAGAGGGCAGAGACATGAGGAGATAGAGAGAGGGCAGAGACATGAGGAGATAGAGAGAGGGCAGAGACATGAGGAGATAGAGAGAGGGCAGAGACATGAGGAGATAGAGAGAGGGCAGAGACATGAGGAGATAGAGAGAGGGCAGAGACATGAGGAGATAGAGAGAGGGCAGAGACATGAGGAGATAGAGAGAGGGCAGAGACATGAGGAGATAGAGAGAGGGCAGAGACATGAGGAGATAGAGAGAGGGCAGAGACATGAGGAGATAGAGAGAGGGCAGAGACATGAGGAGATAGAGAGAGGGCAGAGACATGAGGAGATAGAGAGAGGGCAGAGACATGAGGAGATAGAGAGAGGGCAGAGACATGAGGAGATAGAGAGAGGGCAGAGACATGAGGAGATAGAGAGAGAGGGCAGAGACATGAGGAGATAGAGAGAGAGGGCAGAGACATGAGGAGATAGAGAGAGAGGGCAGAGACATGAGGAGATAGAGAGAGAGGGCAGAGACATGAGGAGATAGAGAGAGAGGGCAGAGACATGAGGAGATAGAGAGAGAGGGCAGAGACATGAGGAGATAGAGAGAGAGGGCAGAGACATGAGGAGATAGAGAGAGAGGGCAGAGACATGAGGAGATAGAGAGAGAGGGCAGAGACATGAGGAGATAGAGAGAGAGGGCAGAGACATGAGGAGATAGAGAGAGAGGGCAGAGACATGAGGAGATAGAGAGAGAGGGCAGAGACATGAGGAGATAGAGAGAGAGGGCAGAGACATGAGGAGATAGAGAGAGAGGGCAGAGACATGAGGAGATAGAGAGAGAGGGCAGAGACATGAGGAGATAGAGAGAGAGGGCAGAGACATGAGGAGATAGAGAGAGAGGGCAGAGACATGAGGAGATAGAGAGAGAGGGCAGAGACATGAGGAGATAGAGAGAGAGGGCAGAGACATGAGGAGATAGAGAGAGAGGGCAGAGACATGAGGAGATAGAGAGAGAGGGCAGAGACATGAGGAGATAGAGAGAGAGGGCAGAGACATGAGGAGATAGAGAGAGAGGGCAGAGACATGAGGAGATAGAGAGAGAGGGCAGAGACATGAGGAGATAGAGAGAGAGGGCAGAGACATGAGGAGATAGAGAGAGAGGGCAGAGACATGAGGAGATAGAGAGAGAGGGCAGAGACATGAGGAGATAGAGAGAGAGGGCAGAGACATGAGGAGATAGAGAGAGAGGGCAGAGACATGAGGAGATAGAGAGAGAGGGCAGAGACATGAGGAGATAGAGAGAGAGGGCAGAGACATGAGGAGATAGAGAGAGAGGGCAGAGACATGAGGAGATAGAGAGAGAGGGCAGAGACATGAGGAGATAGAGAGAGAGGGCAGAGACATGAGGAGATAGAGAGAGAGGGCAGAGACATGAGGAGATAGAGAGAGAGGGCAGAGACATGAGGAGATAGAGAGAGAGGGCAGAGACATGAGGAGATAGAGAGAGAGGGCAGAGACATGAGGAGATAGAGAGAGAGGGCAGAGACATGAGGAGATAGAGAGAGAGAGGGCAGAGACATGAGGAGATAGAGAGAGAGAGAGGCAGAGACATGAGGAGATAGAGAGAGAGAGAGGGCAGAGACATGAGGAGATAGAGAGAGAGAGAGGGCAGAGACATGAGGAGATAGAGAGAGAGAGAGGGCAGAGACATGAGGAGATAGAGAGAGAGAGAGGGCAGAGACATGAGGAGATAGAGAGAGAGAGAGGGCAGAGACATGAGGAGATAGAGAGAGAGAGAGGGCAGAGACATGAGGAGATAGAGAGAGAGAGAGGGCAGAGACATGAGGAGATAGAGAGAGAGAGAGGGCAGAGACATGAGGAGATAGAGAGAGAGAGAGGGCAGAGACATGAGGAGATAGAGAGAGAGAGAGGGCAGAGACATGAGGAGATAGAGAGAGAGAGAGGGCAGAGACATGAGGAGATAGAGAGAGAGAGAGGGCAGAGACATGAGGAGATAGAGAGAGAGAGAGGGCAGAGACATGAGGAGATAGAGAGAGAGAGAGGGCAGAGACATGAGGAGATAGAGAGAGAGAGAGGGCAGAGACATGAGGAGATAGAGAGAGAGAGAGGGCAGAGACATGAGGAGATAGAGAGAGAGAGAGGGCAGAGACATGAGGAGATAGAGAGAGAGAGAGGGCAGAGACATGAGGAGATAGAGAGAGAGAGAGGGCAGAGACATGAGGAGATAGAGAGAGAGAGAGGGCAGAGACATGAGGAGATAGAGAGAGAGAGAGGGCAGAGACATGAGGAGATAGAGAGAGAGAGAGGGCAGAGACATGAGGAGATAGAGAGAGAGAGAGGGCAGAGACATGAGGAGATAGAGAGAGAGAGAGGGCAGAGACATGAGGAGATAGAGAGAGAGAGAGGGCAGAGACATGAGGAGATAGAGAGAGAGAGAGGGCAGAGACATGAGGAGATAGAGAGAGAGAGAGGGCAGAGACATGAGGAGATAGAGAGAGAGAGAGGGCAGAGACATGAGGAGATAGAGAGAGAGAGAGGGCAGAGACATGAGGAGATAGAGAGAGAGAGAGGGCAGAGACATGAGGAGATAGAGAGAGAGAGAGGGCAGAGACATGAGGAGATAGAGAGAGAGAGAGGGCAGAGACATGAGGAGATAGAGAGAGAGAGAGGGCAGAGACATGAGGAGATAGAGAGAGAGAGAGGGCAGAGACATGAGGAGATAGAGAGAGAGAGAGGGCAGAGACATGAGGAGATAGAGAGAGAGAGAGGGCAGAGACATGAGGAGATAGAGAGAGAGAGAGGGCAGAGACATGAGGAGATAGAGAGAGAGAGAGGGCAGAGACATGAGGAGATAGAGAGAGAGAGAGGGCAGAGACATGAGGAGATAGAGAGAGAGAGAGGGCAGAGACATGAGGAGATAGAGAGAGAGAGAGGGCAGAGACATGAGGAGATAGAGAGAGAGAGAGGGCAGAGACATGAGGAGATAGAGAGAGAGAGAGGGCAGAGACATGAGGAGATAGAGAGAGAGAGAGGGCAGAGACATGAGGAGATAGAGAGAGAGAGAGGGCAGAGACATGAGGAGATAGAGAGAGAGAGAGGGCAGAGACATGAGGAGATAGAGAGAGAGAGAGGGCAGAGACATGAGGAGATAGAGAGAGAGAGAGGGCAGAGACATGAGGAGATAGAGAGAGAGAGAGGGCAGAGACATGAGGAGATAGAGAGAGAGAGAGGGCAGAGACATGAGGAGATAGAGAGAGAGAGAGGGCAGAGACATGAGGAGATAGAGAGAGAGAGAGGGCAGAGACATGAGGAGATAGAGAGAGAGAGAGGGCAGAGACATGAGGAGATAGAGAGAGAGAGAGGGCAGAGACATGAGGAGATAGAGAGAGAGAGAGGGCAGAGACATGAGGAGATAGAGAGAGAGAGAGGGCAGAGACATGAGGAGATAGAGAGAGAGAGAGGGCAGAGACATGAGGAGATAGAGAGAGAGAGAGGGCAGAGACATGAGGAGATAGAGAGAGAGAGAGGGCAGAGACATGAGGAGATAGAGAGAGAGAGAGGGCAGAGACATGAGGAGATAGAGAGAGAGAGAGGGCAGAGACATGAGGAGATAGAGAGAGAGAGAGGGCAGAGACATGAGGAGATAGAGAGAGAGAGAGGGCAGAGACATGAGGAGATAGAGAGAGAGAGAGGGCAGAGACATGAGGAGATAGAGAGAGAGAGAGGGCAGAGACATGAGGAGATAGAGAGAGAGAGAGGGCAGAGACATGAGGAGATAGAGAGAGAGAGAGGGCAGAGACATGAGGAGATAGAGAGAGAGAGAGGGCAGAGACATGAGGAGATAGAGAGAGAGAGAGGGCAGAGACATGAGGAGATAGAGAGAGAGAGAGGGCAGAGACATGAGGAGATAGAGAGAGAGAGAGGGCAGAGACATGAGGAGATAGAGAGAGAGAGAGGGCAGAGACATGAGGAGATAGAGAGAGAGAGAGGGCAGAGACATGAGGAGATAGAGAGAGAGAGAGGGCAGAGACATGAGGAGATAGAGAGAGAGAGAGGGCAGAGACATGAGGAGATAGAGAGAGAGAGAGGGCAGAGACATGAGGAGATAGAGAGAGAGAGAGGGCAGAGACATGAGGAGATAGAGAGAGAGAGAGGGCAGAGACATGAGGAGATAGAGAGAGAGAGAGGGCAGAGACATGAGGAGATAGAGAGAGAGAGAGGGCAGAGACATGAGGAGATAGAGAGAGAGAGAGGGCAGAGACATGAGGAGATAGAGAGAGAGAGAGGGCAGAGACATGAGGAGATAGAGAGAGAGAGAGGGCAGAGACATGAGGAGATAGAGAGAGAGAGAGGGCAGAGACATGAGGAGATAGAGAGAGAGAGAGGGCAGAGACATGAGGAGAGAGAGAGAGAGAGAGGGCAGAGACATGAGGAGAGGGAGAGAGAGAGAGGGCAGAGACATGAGGAGAGGGAGAGAGAGAGAGGGGCAGAGACCCGAGGGGAGAGAGAGGGGGGCAGAGACCCGAGGGGAGAGAGAGGGGGGCAGAGACCCGAGGGGAGAGAGAGAGGGGGGCAGAGACCCGAGGAGAGAAAGAGAGAGAGAGAGGGGGGCAGAGACCCGAGGAGAGGGAGAGAGAGAGAGGGGCAGAGACCCGAGGGGAGAGAGAGGGGGGCAGAGACCCGAGGGGAGAGAGAGAGGGGGGCAGAGACCCGAGGAGAGAAAGAGAGAGAGAGAGGGGGGCAGAGACCCGAGGAGAGAGAGAGAGGGGCAGAGACACCCGGAGAGTGATACTTCTGAAAGTCTCTTTGGCTATGGTGCCCGCAGTCCTGATCTCTATTCTCTCTGCTCCTGTGCTTAGTCTTTGATGCTCTGTGCTGCTGTGGTGGTCATGTGACCATACATAGAGTAACTGGTGGGGGTGCCCATTTATGGATGTAGATTTGTAGGTTTGGTGCCCATTTTCCTCCATAGGGTTAACCCTTTGTGGTGTACAATGAGTTTTTTTTCCCTTGGGGGCGTGTTGGGATCGGCTTCCCCTTTGTACAGTCGCTTGTTGTGTGGGGGAAGTGCTTCTCCTCTGCGGGGTCATGTACACATTATATGTATATTCGGGGCCGCTGTTTGCTGAGGGAGGCTCGTCTGAGGCTGGATGAATGGTGGTGTTGTGCTGGGGGCAGCGGTGGGAGCTCGTCTCGTACAGAACGCGTCTCTTATGTGCTGCGGGATGTTTACTGAGATGGAGCCTTGTGGAAACGCTGCCGGGAATTTCCAGCATGGAAAGTCTATGATGGTTATTAGAATGTGGTGATCCGAGGAATGTCCCCCAACCCCCCTCACCCCCACCGGACGAGACAGGAGAGCCCATAGCATCAGTGATAATGGGTTAAGCTTCTGATCACCCCTCGTGTTAACCCTGTAATCCCTGGAACCTGTGTGCTGCCTGGTGTGGCCCGGATGTACTTTCCCCTCGTCTCGGCAGAAGATGATGAGGGCAACCTCATGATGAGTCTCCAGGAAAGGAAACCCATACAGAATCTCCCTCCTTTACGCATGCGGCTGCTTTAAATGGCGGT
The DNA here is from genome assembly GCF_040894005.1 of Engystomops pustulosus. Classification (NCBI taxonomy): domain Eukaryota; kingdom Metazoa; phylum Chordata; class Amphibia; order Anura; family Leptodactylidae; genus Engystomops; species Engystomops pustulosus. Next base: position 55,091 of record NW_027285215.1, on the reverse strand, counting down.
GACAGGAGCCCCCTCCGAGCTCTGCCGGGTGACGCTGTCCATCCATCCCGGGCTGCTGGATTTCCCGTCATCTGTGCATTGATGGCCTCTTTCTTCTTTTCAGACATATGCAAAGTTCTCTGGTGCTCCACTCAAGGTCCATAAGCTCTCAAACCCCTGGCGGAGCCCTTCAGGTACCTGCGGCCTCACCTATGTGTGTAACATGGCCCTCACGTGCCCACTGACCCTGCCATGTCTGATATTTCAGGTCAGCTTCCCGCACTTAAGACTCTAGATGAAGGTGTTGTGTTTCAGACCAGCAATATTATCACCCATCTCAGGAAGCAAGTAAGTGGAGGTAGGTTCTCTATCAACCCCTATAATAAGTGCCACCCGATGAACGTCTACATTGTGTCCCCAGAAATATAATGCAGATTATGACCTGTCCGCCACGCAAGGAGCCGACACGCTGGCCTTCATCTCACTTCTGGAAGAGAAGTTACTGCCCGCCCTGGTAAGTGCTTCTTCCCCCTAGACTTCCTTGCATCCTTCTACACCTGGGGACCGTGGCTGACCATTGCATCTCCACTGCCAGATTCACACTTTCTGGGTTGACGCCAAGAACTATGTGGACCATACTCGGAAGTGGTACGCCGAGACCATCCCCTTCCCGCTCAACTTCTTCATCCCAAACCAAATGCACAAAAGACACTTGGAACGTCTCCAGCTGATTCGAGGGGAGAGCTGGCGGGAGGACGATGAGGCTCTGGAGAAACAGGTTAGGTGGGGGCAGGGGTGACCGAATGTCCTGTAATACTGGGAATGCTCCAGGTTAGTAACGCTGACTCTTGCCCTCTACAGCTCTATACTGATGCCCAGGAGTGTATAACGCTCCTGTCACAGAGGCTGGGGACACACAAATTCTTCTTTGGAGAGTCGTAAGTGCTTGGGGTGGGAGGGTGACCTCTTATATGGGTTGGTCTTCCATCTAGTTTGTTGATGTAATGTGGAGGCTTCCTTTAGACCAGCATCTCTTGACGCCTACATCTTCAGCCATTTGGCCCAGATCCTAAATGTGAAGCTGCCAAACAACCGACTACAGCAGCACCTGAAGAGTTTGAGCAACCTGTGCCAGTACGTGACGTCCATCCTCAGCATCTACTTCACAAGGGACGGAGGTGACTATCAGCCGCCCATGCCCCTAGCTGCCTCCACCCTCCCTCCCTGATGTCCCGCTGGTAACCTTGTGCTTTATATTCCCACAGAGACCTTCCCCCGCATATCCCCGAAGACCCCAACGCCTGAGTCTCCTGACTACGAGGATGAACCCCACAAAAGGCGTAACCAGATCCTGTCAGTGGCCGTGGGGCTGGTGGCCATGATCAGCTACGCTCTGCTCAGTGGGATTGTCTCCATACAGCGGGACAGGGCCATGGACCGTGGTATCGCCATGGAGGAGAACGAGGACGAGGAAGACTGAGTAGGAATTGTCAATCTGTATCAGGACTCTGTTCATTCCATTATGTTCCTGCTGCTTTCTGTGACCCTACCCCCTGCAGGCCTGACTAGAGCCAGGGCACCGGCCCCCCATGATTGGCAATGAGTGGGGGCAACCCTGTAAGTGCCTTTCTGTATTGTGTATCCTGAAATGGGGTCAGGGAGTGAGGGTTGGGCTATGACCCCCACATTTCCACTACTTACTGTATAATAAAGCAGGATGATGTCACGTATTGGCATTATTTCAGGTCACATGCTGAGCTGTGGCTGCTGATGGCACAGATAAGCCTCAGCCTGTGGTCTGTGCCTGGAGATGATCCGGTCCGGCGGAGGGCTCCCGGGAGCTCAGGAAGTCGCTCTGTCTCCGTTGCAGTTTTTCCTTCCCAAAACAGACTCTGCTGATAGTAAAAGAGACGAGTCAGGTCCTGATGTTTACTGACAGAGGAGTCAAGGCTTCGGGTCACGAGAGGAGAGCACATGACCGACAGAACCATTGACCCAGTAGAGCGCACACTAGCAAAGTCTTCAATCCCTTTCACTTAAGACTTCTTATAGAAAACTCTAAAAGATAATGGAGTCCTTTATATTTGCCCTGTTAAGGTTTACCCTTCGCTGCTGGGAGCCGCGAGTCACATGACCCCTAGGTAGCAGGACCACCTGTGATATCCTGGGTCCTGCCATAAAGGGACCTTGCAGACATTACCGCATGCAGACCCCCTCTGTCATAACCACTCCCTTCTCAGTGGTGGGAGGGGCATGCAAATATGCTTGACACACCCCTCCAAGTACCGCACTGGGATCACGTGATCTGCGGTGGATGCCAAACCTTTGTTTATCAAAGATCAACATAACATCCAGGTACAAATGAAGAGGTTCCTCCTATCACAAATATCGGAAGAAGATGTTACAGCCTCGTATCTGATGAACCTATTTGTGTCCCCTTACCCCGAGAGCTTTGTACAAGTTGATGGAGGAATTTGGCACCTCCGCCAGTCCTGGCTCGTGTCCATCCGAATGATGATGATGTGTGGATGACAACGCCAAGAAATGTCTCTCTCAAGGTTTTCTGTTCTCATCCACCACAAAGAGATGGAAGACCTGGAACATGACCTGGAACCTTGTATTCTGGTGATTTGGATACTTGTCCCACAGGAAACGATTCCACCTCGGAGAAGTCCTGGAGCATGACCCGGAACATGACCTGGAACCTTGTATTCTGGTGATATGGATACTTGTCCCACAGGAAACGATTCCACCTCGGAGAAGTCCTGGAACATGACCCGGAACAAGTCCTGGAACATGACCTGGAACCTTGTATTCTGGTGATATGGATTCTTGTCCCACAGGAAACGATTCCACCTTGGAGAAGTCCTGGAATGACTTTGGGCCCAGGTCTGAAGATGTGCAGTCAACGTGCCCAGGAGAGTCCTGGCTTCCCACATGGACACCCGATTCTTTGACAAAAGACTCGATTTGCTCGGTCAACTTTTCCTGTGAAAAGAAAGACATTTGTTTCGGAGAGTCCAAAAGAACCCCCAAGAAATCGTCTGGAGCTAAATCTGATTTGTTGAAACTTATCAATCAGCCCAAATTCTCCAGAAACTTTAACGAACGTCTGTCTGCGAACCTGCAACAATCAAGATATTGTCCAGATACAGGAAAACTGGAAATGTACAACATTGCCCTCGGGAGAAGGAGCGGCCATCCTCAGGAACATGTGAGAAGAGTGACGTGTGGGTACCTGATAGGGGGGACCCCCATAGATTAGGGGGAAAGCTGAACTCCCCGACTGCGAGAAATGAACAGATTGAGACACCTCGGGCCGATGCCAAGAAGAGTTGTGTAGGATCCCGACCTTGTTCTTCTAGAGGAACTTCTCTGAGGACCTACATTTGAAGATGAGACTGAGAGAAATGTAATAATAATCTTTATATGGCGACATCAAGGATGATGGGAGGACACAGGAGCTTACATCTATGAGGATGAGGGGGAACACAAGAGCTTACAGTCTATGAGGATGAGGGGGTGACACAAGAGCTTACAGTCTATGAGGATGAGGGGGTGACACAAGAGCTTACAGTCTATGAGGATGAGGGGAGGACACAGGAGCTTACATCTATGAGGATGAGGGGGAACACAAGAGCTTACAGTCTATGAGGATGAGGGGGTGACACAAGAGCTTAGAGTCTATGAGGGGAGGACACAAGAGCTTACAGTCTATGAGGATGAGGGGGGACACAAGAGCTTACAGTCTATGAGGATGAGGGGGTGACACAAGAGCTTACAGTCTATGAGGATGAGGGGGTGACACAAGAGCTTACAGTCTATGAGGATGAGGGGAGGACACAGGAGCTTACATCTATGAGGATGAGGGGGAACACAAGAGCTTACAGTCTATGAGGATGAGGGGGTGACACAAGAGCTTAGAGTCTATGAGGGGAGGACACAAGAGCTTACAGTCTATGAGGATGAGGGTGACACAAGAGCTTACAGTCTATGAGGATGAGGGGTGACACAAGAGCTTACAGTCTATGAGGATGAGGGGTGACACAAGAGCTTACAGTCTATGAGGATGAGGAGGTGACACAAGAGCTTACAGTCTATGAGGATGAGGGGGTGACACAAGAGCTTACAGTCTATGAGGATGAGGGGTGACACAAGAGCTTACAGTCTATGAGGATGAGGGGTGACACAAGCGCTTACAGTCTATGAGGATGAGGAGGGAGGACACAAGAGCTTACAGTCTATGAGGATGAGGGGTGACACAAGAGCTTACAGTCTATGAGGATGAGGGGGGACACAAGAGCTTACAGTCTATGAGGATGAGGGGGGACACAAGAGCTTACAGTCTATGAGGATGAGGGAGTGACACAAGAGCTTACAGTCTATGAGGATGAGGGGGACACAAGAGCTTACAGTCTATGAGGATGAGGACACAAGAGCTTACAGTCTATGAGAATGAGGGGTGACACAAGAGCTTACAGTCTATGAGGATGAGAGGGTGACACAAGAGCTTACAGTCTATGAGGATGAGGGGGACACAAGAGCTTACAGTCTATGAGGATGAGGGGAGGACACAGGAGCTTATAGTCTATGAGGGGGGACACAAGAGCTTACAGTCTATGAGGATGAGGGGATGACACAAGAGCTTACAGTCTATGAGGATGCGGGGGAGGACACAAGAGCTTACAGTCTATGAGGATGAGGGGGTGACACAAGAGCTTACAGTCTATGAGGATGAGGGGATGACACAAGAGCTTACAGTCTATGAGGATGCGGGGGAGGACACAAGAGCTTACAGTCTATGAGGATGAGGGGGTGACACAAGAGCTTACAGTCTATGAGGATGAGGGGATGACACAAGAGCTTACAGTCTATGAGGATGAGGGGATGACACAAGAGCTTACAGTCTATGAGGATGCGGGGGAGGACACAAGAGCTTACAGTCTATGAGGATGAGGGGGTGACACAAGAGCTTACAGTCTATGAGGATGAGGGGTGACACAAGAGCTTACAGTCTATGAGGATGAGGGGGTGACACAAGAGCTTACAGTCTATGAGGATGAGGGGATGACACAAGAGCTTACAGTCTATGAGGATGAGGGGATGACACAAGAGCTTACAGTCTATGAGGATGAGGGGGAGGACACAAGAGCTTACAGTCTATGAGGATGAGGGGGACACAAGAGCTTACAGTCTATGAGGATGAGGGGGTGACACAAGAGCTTACAGTCTATGAGGATGAGGGGGTGACACAAGAGCTTACAGTCTATGAGGATGAGGGGAGGACACAAGAGCTTACAGTCTATGAGGATGAGGGGGTGACACAAGAGCTTACAGTCTATGAGGATGAGGGGGTGACACAAGAGCTTACAGTCTATGAGGATGAGGGGGACACAAGAGCTTACAGTCTATGAGGATGAGGGGGACACAAGAGCTTACAGTCTATGAGGATGCGGGGGAGGACACAAGAGCTTACAGTCTATGAGGAGGACACAAGAGCTTACAGTCTATGAGGATGAGGGGACACAAGAGCTTACAGTCTATGAGGATGAGGGGGTGACACAAGAGCTTACAGTCTATGAGGATGAGGGGGGACACAAGAGCTTACAGTCTATGAGGATGAGGGGGTGACACAAGAGCTTACAGTCTATGAGGATGAGGGGGGCACAGGAGCTTACAGTCTATGAGGATGAGGGGGCGACACAAGAGCTTACAGTCTATGAGGATGAGGAGAGGACACAAGAGCTTACAGTCTATGAGGATGAGGGGAGGACACAAGAGCTTACACTCTATGAGGATGAGGGGGGACACAAGAGCTTACAGTCTATGAGGATGAGGGGGACACAAGAGCTTACAGTCTATGAGGATAAGGGGGTGACACAAGAGCTTACAGTCTATGAGGATGAGGGAATGACACAAGATCTTACAGTCTATGAGGATGAGGGGGTGACACAAGAGCTTACAGTCTATGAGGATGAGGAGGGGACACAAGAGCTTACAGTCTATGAGGATGAGGAGGGACACAAGATCTTACAGTCTATGAGGATGAGGAGGGACACAAGAGCTTACAGTCTATGAGGATGAGGGGAGGACACAAGAGCTTACAGTCTATGAGGATGAGGGGGACACAAGAGCTTACAGTCTATGAGGATAAGGGGGTGACACAAGAGCTTACAGTCTATGAGGATGAGGGAATGACACAAGAGCTTACAGTCTATGAGGATGAGGGGGTGACACAAGAGCTTACAGTCTATGAGGATGAGGAGGGGACACAAGAGCTTACAGTCTATGAGGATGAGGAGGGACACAAGATCTTACAGTCTATGAGGATGAGGAGGGACACAAGAGCTTACAGTCTATGAGGATGAGGGGAGGACACAAGAGCTTACAGTCTATGAGGATTAATACACAACGTGGACTTGGAGCAGACATTGACTGGCTTTGGTTTCAACCACAGGGATCTTCTTTTAGCAATAGACAAGGTTCCCTCCTTTTCTGCAAACCTGAGACCCTCGGCAGAAGAATCAGATAAAATAACTGAATCTGACAGAAGTTCTTTAGTTGGATCCATTTCAATATTAGATTCCAATGCAATATCAAAGCTGTTTCCCAGTTTTCTTTAAGATACTGTCTATTATCCCGTCCATAGGATCCCTTGGGTGCGCTGTGTCTTTAGGAGGAAGGTCAGTGTTTTTGACCACCTTCAACATCCATTTTCGGGGCACTATCTCACATTTTGGTTTCATTGGTGTCGAACAACAAACGCTTCCGAAACTCTAAGTTGTAACCTTTTCTCCGGCTCCTTCCACTGGCCCCTTACAAGCTCCTTAAGGGTATCATCATAAGGGAACACCCGTCTCTTTGTATAGACATCTCCAGGGAAATATCCTCTAATTGTAGGATCTCTCCTACGGCCTTGAGCAGATTATCCAGATGGTCGTTAGTAAAGAAGTAACAAGATGATATATTTTGGTCTAGATTTTATCTTGGTCCATAAAATCATCTTGGGAGCGAGTGGGGACCTCTGAATCAGGTTCGGATAATGAGTCCGGGATGAATTCCGAGAATCTAGGGGGAGGGGGAGCAGGTAGAGGGTCTGCTGCCGGAGAGGTCTGACCTGAGGGCTCATCTATGGGGTGGACTTGTCTTCCATTATATTCATCACTCAGCCTACAGGTGCATCATTTACATCTCCTTGCAGTCACTCTTTTAGTTTTAGGATCCTCGGTTTCCTTTTACCTTCTTTTTTTTCTTAGGGACAAATCCTTAAAGAGAAATGGGAAGGCTGCGGCCAAAATATCTACGATGACCTCTTGCACAATCTCCACAGCACCTACTTCTTGGAGAAGGATCTTCAGCCTTAGTGGAGCTTCAGGAGCGTAGAGCGGAGAACCTGGAGACCTCAGGTCAATGCTCCTGACCCTCAGGATACATTTTTTACAATATTGCTTCAGCTGCAGACTCGCGCCGTTTCTGGAGCGTTCCTACATGCACTTCCAGTTTCGTCCGGAAAGTCGTCGTATCTTACCCTGCAGCTTCCGGTCCCTGTAGAGGTCAAGGTTCATCCTTCAGGTTGGAACGACAAGGAAACATGTTATTTCTTTCTATTATAACACCCACAAAACTTTATGATACACAACAATTTGGGACACTAGACCACAGGTCCATAAGGTAGACAGAACTGCCATTAGAGCTCAGAGACACAAGGAGATAATAACGGCCAATAAGCTCAGATATATGAGAGAGAAAGAACTGCTTGTAGAGCTCAGGGACATGAGATAACTGCCTGTAAAGCTAAAAGACTTAAGTAGAACTAAATCCCATCAGTCTAGAGCATCATGTCTCTTTCCATTCTCCAATACCATGTTGCATCCCAGGTCTGGGAGGAGATCCCTCAGAAGAAAATCTGCCGCCTCATCTGCAGCATGTCCAGGTGTTGTAGGGAGGTCATACAGACACGTGGAGGTCACACACAATACTGAGCCCCATCAGGAGCATGCCGAGGTGTTGTAGGGAGGTCATACAGGCACATGGAGGCCACACACACTACTGAGCCTCATCTGCAGCATGTCCAGGTGTTGTAGGGAAGTCATATAGACACGTGGAGGTCACACACACTACTGAGCCTCATCAGGAGCATGCCCAGGCATTGTAGGGAGGTCATACAGGCACATGGAGGTCACACACTACTGAACCTCATCAGGAGAATGCCCAGGTATTGTACGGAGGTCATACAGGCACGTGGAGGTCACACACACTAGTGAGCCCCATCAGGAGAATGCACAGGAATTGTAGGGAGGTCATACAGGCATGGGGAGGCCACACACTACTGAGCCTCATCAGGATCATGCCAAGGCCTTGTAGGGAGGTCATACAGGCACGTGGTGGCCACACACACTACTGAGCCTCATCAGGATCATGCCAAGGCCTTGTAGGGAGGTCATACAGGCACGTGGTGGCCACACACACTACTGATCCTCATCAGGAGCATGCCCAGGTGTTGTAGGGAGGTCATACAGGCATGGGGAGGCCACACACTACTGAGCCTCATCAGGATCATGCCAAGGCCTTGTAGGGAGGTCATACAGGCACGTGGTGGCCACACACACTACTGATCCTCATCAGGAGCATGCCCAGGTGTTGTAGGGAGATCATACAGGCACGTGGTGGCCACACACACTACTGTGCCTCATCAGGAGCATGCCGAGACTTTGTAGGGAGGTCATACAGGCACGTGGAGGTCACACACAATACTGAGCCTCATCAGGAGCATGCCGAGACTTTGTAGGGAGGTCATACAGGCACGTGGAGGTCACACACAATACTGAGCCTCATCAGGAGCATGCCCAGGCATTGTAGGGAGTTCATACAGGCACATGGAGGCCACACACAATACTGAGCCTCATCAGGAGCATGCCGAGACTTTGTAGGGAGGTCATACAGGCACGTGGAGGCCACACACACTACTGAGCCCCATAAGGAGCATCCCCAGGGATTATAGGGAGGTCATACAGGCACGTGGAAGCCACACACTACTGGGCCTCATCAGGAGCATGCCGAGACATTGTAGGGTGGTCATACAGGCACGTAGAGGTCACACACAATACTGAGCCTCATCAGGAGCATGCCCTGGTGTTGTAGGGAGGACATACAGGCACGTGGAGGCCACATACACTACTGAGCCCTATAAGGAGCATGCCCAGGGATTATAGGGAGGTCATACAGGCACGTGGAAGCCACGCACTACTGAGCCTCATAAGGAGCATGCCGAGACATTGTAGGGAGGTCATACAGGCACGGGGAGGCGTCACGCTTACACTGTAATTGTATCAACCTGAAATTTAATTTTCTACTTGGATTTTGAGGATCATTCCACTTCAGACCCCAGGTGGTATTCATTGTGATTTTCATTGATCATTTTGAGGTTTTCTTGTTCTCCTCACATTCCACTACGTAATAAATAAAGAATACAATGGAAGATATAATTCATGGAGATCTAGGATGTGGGATTTTAGGGTTTTCTTTATTTGTTTAAGCAGTGTATATTATCAGGAGTGAGGGTCGGACTGGCCCACCGATGCGTTGGTAAAAACATCAGAGGGCCGAATATCTCTGCCCCCGCCATGTGTTGGCTCCTCCCCTGTCATCCCTGACTCCGCCCCCTTCCAGACGTGTTGGGGCTCAATCTGTGTCTGGAGAGGGCACATTGCTATTAGCTTTGTGCATTATCACTTCTCCCCTGTAACTGTGATGGCAGCCGGCGCGGAGTGATGATGTCATCATCTGCCGACATCACAGCCACAGAGGAAGATAAGAAGAGGCACAGAGACAGGGGAGGGTGTGCGGTCTCGCTGTGTGCAGGTCCGACGTCTCGCTGTGTGCAGGTCCGACGTCTCGCTGTGTGCAGGTCCGACGTCTCGCTGTGTGCAGGTCCGACGTCTCGCTGTGTGCAGGTCCGACGTCTCGCTGTGTGCAGGTCCGACGTCTCGCTGTGTGCAGGTCCAGGGTCTCGCTGTGTGCAGGTCCAGGGTCTCGCTGTGTGCAGGTCCAGGGTCTCGCTGTGTGCAGGTCCAGGGTCTCACTGTGTGCAGGTCCGACGTCTCGCTGTGTGCAGGTCCCGTGTCTCGCTATGTGCAGGTCCCGTGTCTCGCTATGTGCAGGTCCGGGGTCTCGCTATGTGCAGGTCCGGGGTCTCGCTGGGTGCAGGTCTGTGGTCTCGCTGTGTGTGCGGGTCTGACGTCTCGCTGTGTGCAGGTCCAGGGTCTCGCTGTGTGCAGGTCCAGGGTCTCGCTGCGTACAGGTCCGGGGTCTCGCTGTGTGTGCAGGTCTGACGTCTCGCTGTGTGTGCAGGTCTGACGTCTCGCTGTGTGCAGGTCCAGGGTCTCGCTGTGTGCAGGTCCGACGTCTCGCTGTGTGCAGGTCCCGTGTCTCGCTATGTGCAGGTCCCGTGTCTCGCTATGTGCAGGTCCCGTGTCTCGCTATGTGCAGGTCCGGGGTCTCGCTGGGTGCAGGTCTGTGGTCTCGCTGCGTGCAGGTCTGAGGTCTCGCTGTGTGTGCGGGTCTGACGTCTCGATGTGTGCAGGTCCAGGGTCTTGCTGTGTGCAGGTCCAGGGTCTCGCTGCGTACAGGTCCGGGGTCTCGCTGTGTGTGCAGGTCTGACGTCTCGCTGTGTGTGCAGGTCTGACGTCTCGCTGTGTGTGCAGGTCTGACGTCTCGCTGTGTGTGCAGGTCTGACGTCTCGCTGTGTGCGGGTCTGAAGTCTCGCTGTGTGCAGGTCCGGGGTCTAGCTGCGTGCAGGTCCGCGGTGTGCGAGGAGTTAACCCCGTGTGATGCAGGAATCTCGCACGTCCCCTGTGCAGGCGGCTGCTGTGAGTAACGCGGTCACGTCAGTGCAGAGCAATGCTCGGGGCTGCCAGGACAGGCAGGGTGGAGCTGCTGGCAGCGCGGACCCTTGCGTCGTGTCACATCAGGTAGAGCCAGGAAACATTCTACTCGCCAGAGGGTTTATTCACAAAACAGACACGTGTAGCGTCCAGCACTGCACGACTGCCGGGCCAAGGGCGCCCCCTGCTGACTGCACTCAGGAACTGCGCCTCCACACGTACGTCTGGATGGAGCCTCCGCGGGATACGGCCTCTATCAGCCCTGCAGACGGGTCCACGATGGAAAAACGGACATCCTGCGAATCCCTGCGACAAGAACACAAGCGAAGCTGAGACTGGATTCATCAGGACCCCTGACCCATATGGCCGAGGCCACCTACCTGTTCAGGACAATCACAACGGCAGATCCATCCGGGCAGAGGAAGGCCACGCTCTCCAGCAACGACTTCTGGTTGGTGTCCAATCCAACACGTTGCGACCCCGGAGGGACAAACTTACTGTAAACACCAGGAAATGGGGTCAGTGATGGAGCGGGGCCCAGGACCGGCACATACACCGGATGTTCCTCTCACCTGAAGTGCGCCATGTGGTAGAAGGTGGGCTGCTTATAGAAGACGTCCTTCCCCAAGTCCACAATGATGGGACTGTCCACGTTATTACCCACCCACGTGGGGCCACCACTCACATCCAGCGCCAGGTTCCAGTCAGTCCACCCCGTCACATGATAATTCAGATCCTGAGACAAAGGACATCAAAGAGGTGGACAACCCCCAACGTCATCAACAGGGAGGTCTCCCAAGTGTGGAGGCACAAGAGGAGGCACCTCCAAGGCTCCGAAACACAGGACAGGAGAGGGCCCGGGGGCCGAGAGGAGGGCACAGGAGAGGAGAGGGCCCGGGGGACCAGAGGAGGGCACAGGAGAGGAGAGGGCCCGGGGGGCCGAGAGGAGAGGGCCCGGGGGACCAGAGGAGGGCACAGGAGAGGAGAGGGCCCGGGGGACCAGAGGAGGGCACAGGAGAGGAGAGGCCCCGGGGGGCCGAGAGGAGAGGGCCCGGGGGGCCGAGAGGAGAGGGCCCGGGGGGCCGAGAGGAGAGGGCCCGGGGGGCCGAGAGGAGAGGGCCCGGGGGGCCGAGAGGAGAGGGCCCGGGGGGCCGAGAGGAGAGGGCCCGGGGGGCCGAGAGGAGAGGGTCCGGGGGGCCGAGAGGAGAGGGTCCGGGGGGCCGAGAGGAGAGGGTCCGGGGGACCAGAGGAGAGGGCCCGGGGGACCAGAGGAGAGGGCCCGGGGGACCAGAGGAGAGGGCCCGGGGGACCAGAGGAGGGCACAGGAGAGGAGGGCCCGGGGGCCGAGAGGAGAGGGCCCGGGGGACCAGAGGAGGGAACAGGAGAGGAAGGCACGGGAGAGGAAGGCACAGGAGAGGAGGGAACAGGAGAGGAGGGAACAGGAGAGGAGGGAACAGGAGAGGAGGGCACGGGAGAGGAGGGCACGGGAGACGATGGCACGGGAGACGACAGGAGGGGAGTGCACAGGAGAGGAAGGCACAGAAGAGGAGGGAACAGGAGAGGAGGGCACGGGAGAGGATGGCACGGGAGAGGATGGCACGGGAGAGGATGGCACGGGAGACGACAGGAGGGGAGTGCATAGGAGAGGAGGGCACGGGAGAGGAGGGCACGGGAGAGGATAGCACGGGAGAGGATGGCACGGGAGAGGATGGCACGGGAGAGGATGGCACGGGAGAGGATGGCACGGGAGAGGATGGCACGGGAGAGGATGGCACGGGAGAGGATGGCACGGGAGACGACAGGAGGGGAGTGCACAGGAGAGGAGGGCACAGGTGTCTATTAGTGTCTTACTCTCCTCTCCATAGCTGAGTGTGCAGGTGTATGTGGGATTGGGAGGAGTAGCTGGTAGCAGGTGATAGCCCCATATGTCCATGTGATGGTAGTGTGCCCCGGGTCACAGGTCAGTACTGTAGGACCTCACCTCTATCATCCGCCGGCTGTACTCATTTCCCCTCTCCCAGCTTCCCAGGCGCACACCCTTATCCCAGGGAACAAAGCCGGCACACGCCTCCGTGCCAAACAGGTAGTATTCTGGGTAATAGTGGTGGGTGCTGCCCAGGCTGATGTCTGCTGGGATCAGAGAGTCCAGGTACCAGTGCACTGCAATGCCATGGACATAGCGAGCCGCCCGGAGGTCAGACAGGATCTGGAAGAGGAGGTAGCAGAATAGTGAGTGCAGCTCTGGGGTATAATACAGGATGTAACTCAGGATCAGTACAAGATAAGTAATGTCATGTATGTACACAGTGACTGCACCAGCAGCAGAATAGTGAGTGCAGCTCTGGGGTATAATACAGGATGTAACTCAGGATCAGTACAGGATAAGTAATGTCATGTATGTACACAGTGACTACACCAGCAGCAGAATAGTGAGTGCAGCTCTGGGGTATAATACAGGATGTAACTCAGGATCAGTACAGGATAAGTAATGTCATGTATGTACACAGTGACTGCACCAGCAGCAGAATAGTGAGTGCAGCTCTGGAGTATAATACAGGATGTAACTCAGGATCAGTACAGGATAAGTAATGTCATGTATGTACACAGTGACTGCACCAGCAGAATAGTGAGTGCAGCTCTGGAGTATAATACAGGATGTAACTCAGGATCAGTACAGGATAAGTAATGTCATGTATGTACACAGTGACTGCACCAGCAGCAGAATAGTGAGTGCAGCTCTGGAGTGTAATACAGGATCAGTACAGGATAAGTAATGTCATGTATGTACACAGTGACTGCACCAGCAGCAGAATAGTGAGTGCAGCTCTGGGGTATAATACAGGATGTAACTCAGGATCAGTACAGGATAAGTAATGTCATGTATGTACACAGTGACTGCACCAGCAGCAGAATAGTGAGTGCAGCTCTGGGGTATAATACAGGATGTAACTCAGGATCAGTACAGGATAAGTAATGTCATGTATGTGCACAGTGACTGCACCAGCAGCAGAATAGTGAGTGCAGCTCTGGGGTATAATACAGGATGTAACTCAGGATCAGTACAGGATAAGTAATGTCATGTATGTACACAGTGACTGCACCAGCAGCAGAATAGTGAGTGCAGCTCTGGGGTATAATACAGGATGTAACTCAGGATCAGTACAGGATAAGTAATGTCATGTATGTACACAGTGACTGCACCAGCAGCAGAATAGTGAGCGCAGCTCTGGAGTATAATACAGGATGTAACTCAGGATCAGTACAGGATAAGTAATGTCATGTATGTACACAGTGACTGCACCAGCAGCAGAATAGTGAGTGCAGCTCTGGGGTATAATACAGGATGTAACTCAGGATCAGTACAGGATAAGTGATGTCATGTATATACACAGTGACTGCACCAGCAGCAGAATAGTGAGTGCAGCTCTGGGGTATAATACAGGATGTAACTCAGGATCAGTACAGGATAAGTAATGTCATGTATGTACACAGTGACTGCACCAGCAGCAGAATAGTGAGTGCAGCTCTGGGGTATAATACAGGATGTAACTCAGGATCAGTACAGGATAAGTAATGTCATGTATGTACACAGTGACTGCACCAGCAGCAGAATAGTGAGTGCAGCTCTGGGGTATAATACTGGATGTAACTCAGGATCAGTACAGGATAAGTAATGTCATGTATGTACACAGTGACTGCACCAGCAGCAGAATAGTGAGTGCAGCTCTGGGGTATAATACAGGATGTAACTCAGGATCAGTACAGGATAAGTAATGTCATGTATGTACACAGTGACTGCACCAGCAGCAGAATAGTGAGTGCAGCTCTGGGGTATAATACAGGATGTAACTCAGGATCAGTACAGGATAAGTAATGTCATGTATGTACACAGTGACTGCACCAGCAGCAGAATAGTGAGTGCAGCTCTGGAGTATAATACAGGATGTAACTCAGGATCAGTACAGGATAAGTAATGTCATGTATGTACACAGTGACTGCACCAGCAGCAGAATAGTGAGTGCAGCTCTGGGGTATAATACAGGATGTAACTCAGGATCAGTACAGGATAAGTAATGTCATGTATGTACACAGTGACTGCACCAGCAGCAGAATAGTGAGTGCAGCTCTGGAGTATAATACAGGATGTAACTCAGGATCAGTACAGGATAAGTAATGTCATGTATGTACACAGTGACTGCACCAGCAGCAGAATAGTGAGTGCAGCTCTGGGGTATAATACAGGATGTAACTCAGGATCAGTACAGGATAAGTAATGTCATGTATGTACACAGTGACTGCACCAGCAGCAGAATAGTGAGTGCAGCTGTGGGGTGTAACTCACCACTGTGGCCCAGTAAGGCAGCAGGATGCGGTTGTCATCTACAATCATGATGTGGACGTGCCTGTGTGAGCTGTTGGTGAGGGCCGGGCCCAGGTCCAGGGCGATGAAGTCTCGCATTAGTTGGGGGGTGAACCCAAGGCTCTGGAATGGGTAATCCGTGATCATCCCGGCCGTCGGCTCGTTCTCCACAGTCACCGCCCAGAACGTCACATTGTGTTTGGCGTATTCATCCAGGAACCTAGAGGAGAGGAGATGTTCTCCAGGCTGCACGGAGTATTCTGCTGGGGGTGCAGGGGGGGGGGGCACTACCTGATGAAGTACTGGGCCCAGGTCTTGTGGTAGCGGTCTCCTGGAGATCCCTTCAGGGTCCCTTTGCCGGTGATCTTCCCGTTGGTCTTCATCCAGGGAGGGGCGGTCCAGGGACTGGCAAACAGAGATATGGGTCGGGGGGACAAGGCCTTGGCCCTCTGGATGAGCGGGATCTGAGGGGATACATATAGTATGAGGGGTGTGACCCTGCGCGGCGCCCCCTGCTGGACCTCTCACCTTCAGCCTCAGGTCTTCCTCTTGTAGACTGAAGTTCTGCAGGGAGAAGTCTCCGTCCTGGTCCAGGTAGGTGTAGATCCGGATGGAGAAGTCACAGCTGGCCATGGGGACACGGAGGACGCTGTATCCGATACCTGCCAGACAACATAGAGCATGAGGGCAGGCGCTCACCCCAAGGCCAGGGGCACCCACACCCGGACATCAGCACCTTCCTCTGAGAAGTAGGAGCGCAGGAGATTGTCACGGCTGCCCTCGCTCAGGGCCAGGATGTTCATGGCCGCCGAATCCGTCACCGCACCCCCAAAGCCCTTCATGAACTGAAACCGCTTCTTGTCATTGAGGGTCAAGATCAGACCTGGGGAGGAGAGGGTTAACTGTCAGCTTCAGGGTCAGAGCTGGGGAGGAGAGGGTTAACTGTCAGCTTCAGGGTCAAAGCTGGGGAGGAGAGGGTTAACTGTCAGCTTCAGGGTCAGAGCTGGGGAGGAGAGGGTTAACTGTCAGCTTCAGGGTCAGAGCTGGGGAGGAGAGGGTTAACTGTCAGCTATCGGGGTCAGACCTGGCGAGGAGAGGGGTCATCGTCAGCTATCGGGGTCAGACCTGGAGAGGAGAGGGGTCATCGTCAGCTATCAGGGTCAGACCTGGGGAGGAGAGGGGTCATCGTCAGCTATCGGGGTCAGACCTGGGGAGGAGAGGGGTCATCGTCAGCTATCGGGGTCAGACCTGGGGAGGAGAGGGGTCATCGTCAGCTATCGGGGTCAGACCTGGGGAGGGGTCATCGTCAGCTATCAGGGTCAGAGCTGGGGAGGAGAGGGGTCATCGTCAGCTATCGGGGTCAGACCTGGGGAGGAGAGGGGTCATCGTCAGCTATCGGGGTCAGACCTGGGGAGGGGTCATCGTCAGCTATCGGGGTCAGACCTGGGGAGGAGAGGGGTCATCGTCAGCTATCGGGGTCAGACCTGGGGAGGAGAGGGGTCATCGTCAGCTATCGGGGTCAGACCTGGGGAGGGGTCATCGTCAGCTATCAGGGTCAGAGCTGGGGAGGAGAGGGGTCATCGTCAGCTATCGGGGTCAGACCTGGGGAGGAGAGGGGTCATCGTCAGCTATCAGGGTCAGAGCTGGGGAGGAGAGGGGTCATCGTCAGCTATCGGGGTCAGACCTGGGGAGGAGAGGGGTCATCGTCAGCTATCGGGGTCAGACCTGGGGAGGAGAGGGGTCATGGTCAGCTATCAGGGTCAGACCTGGGGAGGAGAGGGGTCATCGTCAGCTATCAGGGTCAGACCTGGGGAAGAGAGGGGTCATCGTCAGCTATCAGGGTCAGAGCTGGGGAGGAGAGGGATCATCGTCAGCTATCAGGGTCAGACCTGGGGAGGAGAGGGGTCATCGTCAGCTATCGGGGTCAGACCTGGGGAGGAGAGGGGTCATCGTCAGCTATCAGGGTCAGACGTGGGGAGGAGAGGGGTCATCGTCAGCTATCAGGGTCAGACGTGGGGAGGAGAGGGGTCATCGTCAGCTATCAGGGTCAGAGCTGGGGAGGAGAGGGGTCATCGTCAGCTATCAGGGTCAGACCTGGGGAGGAGAGGGGTCATCGTCAGCTATCAGGGTCAGACCTGGGGAGGAGAGGGGTCATCGTCAGCTATCGGGGTCAGACCTGGGGAGGAGAGGGGTCATCGTCAGCTATCGGGGTCAGAGCTGGGGAGGAGAGGGGTCATCGTCAGCTATCAGGGTCAGACCTGGGGAAGGGAGGGGTCATCGTCAGCTATCAGGGTCAGACCTGGGGAGGAGAGGGGTCATCGTCAGCTATCAGGGTCAGACCTGGGGAGGAGAGGGGTCATCGTCAGCTATCAGGGTCAGACCTGGGGAGGAGAGGGGTCATCGTCAGCTATCGGGGTCAGACCTGGGGAGGAGAGGGGTCATCGTCAGCTATCGGGGTCAGACCTGGGGAGGAGAGGGGTCATCGTCAGCTATCGGGGTCAGACCTGGGGAGGAGAGGGGTCATCGTCAGCTATCGGGGTCAGACCTGGGGAGGAGAGGGGTCATCGTCAGCTATCAGGGTCAGACCTGGGGAGGAGAGGGGTCATCGTCAGCTATCAGGGTCAGACCTGGGGAGGAGAGGGGTCATCGTCAGCTATCAGGGTCAGACCTGGGGAGGAGAGGGGTCATCGTCAGCTATCGGGGTCAGACCTGGGGAGGAGAGGGGTCATCGTCAGCTATCGGGGTCAGACCTGGGGAGGAGAGGGGTCATCGTCAGCTATCAGGGTCAGACCTGGGGAGGAGAGGGGTCATCGTCAGCTATCAGGGTCAGACCTGGGGAGGAGAGGGGTCATCGTCAGCTATCAGGGTCAGACCTGGGGAGGAGAGGGGTCATCGTCAGCTATCAGGGTCAGACCTGGGGAGGAGAGGGGTCATCGTCAGCTATCGGGGTCAGAGCTGGGGAGGAGAGGGGTCATCGTCAGCTATCAGGGTCAGACCTGGGGAGGAGAGGGGTCATCGTCAGCTATCAGGATCAGACCTGGGGAGGAGAGGGGTCATCGTCAGCTATCAGGATCAGACCTGGGGAGGAGAGGGGTCATCGTCAGCTATCGGGGTCAGACCTGGGGTGGAGAGGGGTCATCGTCAGCTATCAGGGTCAGACCTGGGGAGGGGAGGGGTCATCGTCAGCTATCAGGGTCAGACCTGGGGAGGAGAGGGGTCATCGTCAGCTATCGGGGTCAGACCTGGGGAGGAGAGGGGTCATCGTCAGCTATCGGGGTCAGACCTGGGGAGGAGAGGGGTCATCGTCAGCTATCAGGATCAGACCTGGGGAGGAGAGGGGTCATCCTCAGATATCGGGGTCAGACCTGGGGAGGAGAGGGGTCATCGTCAGCTATCAGGGTCAGACCTGGGGAGGAGAGGGGTCATCGTCAGCTATCGGGGTCAGACCTGGGGAGGGGTCATCGTCAGCTATCGGGGTCAGACCTGGGGAGGAGAGGGGTCATCATCAGCTATCGGGGTCAGACCTGGGGAGGAGAGGGGTCATCATCAGCTATCGGGGTCAGACCTGGGGAGGAGAGGGGTCATCGTCAGCTATCGGGGTCAGACCTGGGGAGGAGAGGGGTCATCGTCAGCTATCGGGGTCAGACCTGGGGAGGAGAGGGGTCATCGTCAGCTATCAGGGTCAGACCTGGGGAGGAGAGGGGTCATCGTCAGCTATCAGGGTCAGACCTGGGGAGGAGAGGGGTCATCGTCAGCTATCGGGGTCAGACCTGGGGAGGAGAGGGGTCATCGTCAGCTATCGGGGTCAGACCTGGGGAGGGGTCATCGTCAGCTATCGGGGTCAGACCTGGGGAGGGGTCATCGTCAGCTATCGGGGTCAGACCTGGGGTGGAGAGGGGTCATCGTCAGCTATCAGGGTCAGACCTGGGGAGGAGAGGGGTCATCGTCAGCTATCAGGGTCAGACCTGGGGAGGAGAGGGGTCATCGTCAGCTATCAGGGTCAGACCTGGGGAGGAGAGGGGTCATCGTCAGCTATCGGGGTCAGACCTGGGGTGGAGAGGGGTCATCGTCAGCTATCAGGGTCAGACCTGGGGTGGAGAGGGGTCATCGTCAGCTATCAGGGTCAGACCTGGGGTGGAGAG
The DNA here is from genome assembly GCF_040894005.1 of Engystomops pustulosus. Taxonomy (NCBI): domain Eukaryota; kingdom Metazoa; phylum Chordata; class Amphibia; order Anura; family Leptodactylidae; genus Engystomops; species Engystomops pustulosus. The sequence goes on along the minus strand of NW_027285215.1, from coordinate 35,727 downwards.
GGGTCATCGTCAGCTATCAGGGTCAGACCTGGGGAGGAGAGGGGTCATCGTCAGCTATCAGGGTCAGACCTGGGGAGGAGAGGGGTCATCGTCAGCTATCGGGGTCAGACCTGGGGTGGAGAGGGGTCATCGTCAGCTATCAGGGTCAGACCTGGGGAGGAGAGGGGTCATCGTCAGCTATCGGGGTCAGACCTGGGGTGGAGAGGGGTCATCGTCAGCTATCAGGGTCAGACCTGGGGAGGAGAGGGGTCATCGTCAGCTATCAGGGTCAGACCTGGGGTGGAGAGGGGTCATCGTCAGCTATCGGGGTCAGACCTGGGGAGGAGAGGGGTCATCGTCAGCTATCGGGGTCAGACCTGGGGAGGGGAGGGGTCATCGTCAGCTATTGGGGTCAGACCTGGGGAGGAGAGGGGTCATCGTCAGCTATCAGGGTCAGACCTGGGGAGGAGAGGGGTCATCGTCAGCTATCGGGGTCAGACCTGGGGAGGGGAGGGGTCATCGTCAGCTATAAGGGTCAGACCTGGGGAGGAGAGGGGTCATCGTCAGCTATCGGGGTCAGATCTGGGGAGGAGAGGGGTCATCGTCAGCTATCAGGGTCAGACCTGGGGAGGAGAGGGGTCATCGTCAGCTATCAGGGTCAGACCTGGGGAGGAGAGGGGTCATCGTCAGCTATCAGGGTCAGACCTGGGGAGGAGAGGGGTCATCGTCAGCTATCAGGGTCAGACCTGGGGAGGAGAGGGGTCATCGTCAGCTATCGGGGTCAGACCTGGGGAGGAGAGGGGTCATCGTCAGCTATCGGGGTCAGACCTGGGGAGGAGAGGGGTCATCGTCAGCTATCGGGGTCAGACCTGGGGTGGAGAGGGGTCATCGTCAGCTATCAGGGTCAGACCTGGGGAGGAGAGGGGTCATCGTCAGCTATCGGGGTCAGACCTGGGGAGGAGAGGGGTCATCGTCAGCTATCAGGGTCAGACCTGGGGAGGAGAGGGGTCATCGTCAGCTATCAGGGTCAGAGCTGGGGAGGAGAGGGGTCATCGTCAGCTATCAGGGTCAGAGCTGGGGAGGAGAGGGGTCATCGTCAGCTATCGGGGTCAGACCTGGGGAGGGGAGGGTTAACTGTCAGCTATCAGGGGTCAGACCTGGGGAGGAGAGGGTTAACTGTCAGCTATCAGGGGTCAGAGCTGGGGAGGAGAGGGGTCATTGTCAGCTATCGGGGTCAGACCTGGGGTGGAGAGGGGTCATCGTCAGCTATCAGGGTCAGAGCTGGGGAGGAGAGGGGTCATCGTCAGCTATCAGGGTCAGACCTGGGGAGGAGAGGGGTCATCGTCAGCTATCAGGGTCAGACCTGGGGAGGAGAGGGGTCATTGTCAGCTATCAGGGTCAGACCTGGGGAGGAGAGGGGTCATCGTCAGCTATCGGGGTCAGACCTGGGGAGGAGAGGGGTCATCGTCAGCTATCAGGGTCAGACCTGGGGAGGAGAGGGGTCATCGTCAGCTATCAGGGTCAGACCTGGGGAGGAGAGGGGTCATCGTCAGCTATCGGGGTCAGACCTGGGGAGGAGAGGGGTCATCGTCAGCTATCGGGGTCAGACCTGGGGAGGGGAGGGGTCATCGTCAGCTATCAGGGTCAGACCTGGGGAGGAGAGGGGTCATCGTCAGCTATCGGGGTCAGACCTGGGGAGGAGAGGGGTCATCGTCAGCTATCGCGGTCAGACCTGGGGAGGAGAGGGGTCATCGTCAGCTATCAGGGTCAGACCTGGGGAGGAGAGGGGTCATCGTCAGCTATCAGGGTCAGACCTGGGGAGGAGAGGGGTCATCGTCAGCTATCAGGGTCAGACCTGGGGAGGAGAGGGGTCATCGTCAGCTATCAGGGTCAGACCTGGGGAGGAGAGGGGTCATCGTCAGCTATCGGGGTCAGACCTGGGGAGGAGAGGGGTCATCGTCAGCTATCGGGGTCAGACCTGGGGAGGGGAGGGGTCATCGTCAGCTATCAGGGTCAGACCTGGGGAGGAGAGGGGTCATCGTCAGCTATCGGGGTCAGACCTGGGGTGGAGAGGGGTCATCGTCAGCTATCAGGGTCAGACCTGGGGAGGAGAGGGGTCATCCTCAGATGTCGGGGTCAGACCTGGGGTGGGGTCGTCCTCAGATGTCGGGTGTAGCCGTTGTCCTGTCTGGGGGGCCGTCACCTTACCTGGGGCCCCTGGCGGCTGCTCCTGGATGATGGGGCCCCAGCTCTGCTCCAGACGCTTCCCTGATTGGCTGCTCTCGTAGACGGAGAAGTTCCCAGGGGTCGGAGGTGTCACAGGGTCCAGGGTGTCGCAGTAGGTGGCGTTACACGTGCAGACCACCGAGCTCTGCCCAAAGCTCTGCGGGGCGCATGGACGAGACCCTGCAACAAGACCACCGTCACCTCCATCCACACAGGAGCCCCCCAGATCTCACCACTACAGGGGCCACAGCTTTCCCTCACCTCGGGCCCCTGACCAGGCCACAAGGGCCCCCAGGAGCAGCACAGACACATCCAGCATGGAGAAGGCTGCAAGTACTTCCTGGTCATGTGACACCCAGCATCACGTGATCAGTCACATGTGTGGGAGGAGTCAGGTCTGTGCAGTAGTAATCCTGACATTACAGCGGATGATGGGGGAGTAGTGCAGACATTACAGCGGATGATGGGGGAGTAGTCCTGACATTACAGAGGATGATGGGGGAGTAGTCCTGACATTACAGCGGATGATGGGGGAGTAGTGCAGACATTACAGCGGATGATGGGGGAGTAGTGCAGACATTACAGGGGATGATGGGGGAGTAGTGCAGACATTACAGGGGATGATGGGGGAGTAGTGCAGACATTACAGGGATGATGGGGGAGTAGTGCAGACATTACAGCGGATGATGGGGGAGTAGTGCAGACATTACAGCGGATGATGGGGGAGTAGTGCAGACATTACAGGGGATGATGGGGGAGTAGTGCAGACATTACAGGGGATGATGGGGGAGTAGTGCAGACATTACAGGGGATGATGGGGGAGTAGTGCAGACATTACAGCGGATGATGGGGGAGTAGTGCAGACATTACAGGGGATGATGGGGGAGTAGTGCAGACATTACAGGGGATGATGGGGGAGTAGTGCAGACATTACAGCGGATGATGGGGGAGTAGTGCAGACATTACAGCGGATGATGGGGGAGTAGTGCAGACATTACAGGGGATGATGGGGAAGTAGTGCAGACATTACAAGGGATGATGGGGGAGTAGTCCAGACATTACAGCGGATGATGGGGAAGTAGTGCAGACAATACACGGGATGATGGGGGAGTAGTGCAGACATTACAGGGGATGATGGGGGAGTAGTGCAGACATTACAGGGGATGATGGGGGAGTAGTGCAGACATTACAGGGGATGATGGGGGAGTAGTGCAGACATTACAGGGGATGATGGGGAAGTAGTGCAGACATTACAGCGGATGATGGGGGAGTAGTGCAGACATTACAGGGGATGATGGGGGAGTAGTCCAGACATTACAGCGGATGATGGGGGAGTAGTGCAGACATTACAGGGGATGATGGGGGAGTAGTGCAGACATTACAGGGGATGATGGGGAAGTAGTGCAGACATTACAGCGGATGATGGGGGAGTAGTGCAGACATTACAGGGGATGATGGGGGAGTAGTGCAGACATTACAGGGGATGATGGGGGAGTAGTGCAGACATTACAGAGGATGATGGGGGAGTAGTGCAGACATTACAGGGGATGATGGGGGAGTAGTGCAGACATTACAGGGATGATGGGGGAGTAGTGCAGACATTACAGGGGATGATGGGGGAGTAGTAGTGCAGACATTACAGGGGATGATGGGGGAGTAGTAGTGCAGACATTACAAGGGATAATGGGGGAGTAGTGCAGACATTACATGGGATGATGGGGGAGTAGTGCAGACATTACAGGGGATGATGGGGGAGTAGTGCAGACATTACAGAGGATGATGGGGGAGTAGTGCAGACATTACATGGGATGATGGGGGAGTAGTGCAGACATTACAGGGGATGATGGGGGAGTAGTGCAGACATTACAGCGGATGATTGGGGAGTAGTACAGACATTACAGCGGATGATGGGGGAGTAGTGCAGACATTACAGGGGATGATGGGGGAGTAGTGCAGACATTACATGGGATGATGGGGGAGTAGTGCAGACATTACAGCGGATGATGGGGATGTAGTGCAGACATTACAGCGGATGATGGGGGAGTAGTGCAGACATTACAGGGGATGATGGGGGAGTAGTGCAGACATTACAGCGGATGATGGGGGAGTAGTGCAGACATTACAGCAGATGATGGGGGAGTAGTGCAGACATTACAGGGGATGATGGGGGAGTAGTGCAGACATTACAGGGGATGATGGGGGAGTAGTGCAGACATTACAGAGGATGATGGGGGAGTAGTGCAGACATTACAAGGGATGATGGGGGAGTAGTGCAGACATTACAGAGGATGATGGGGGAGTAGTCCAGACATTACAAGGGATGATGGGGGAGTAGTGCAGACATTACAGCGGATGATTGGGGAGTAGTACAGACATTACAGCGGATGATGGGGGAGTAGTGCAGACATTACAGGGGATGATGGGGGAGTAGTGCAGACATTACAGGGGATGATGGGGGAGTAGTGCAGACATTACAGAGGATGATGGGGGAGTAGTGCAGACATTACAGAGGATGATGGGGGAGTAGTGCAGACATTACAGGGGATGATGGGGGAGTAGTGCAGACATTACAAGGGATGATGGGGGAGTAGTGCAGACATTACAGGGGATGATGGGGGAGTAGTGCAGACATTACAGGGGATGATGGGGGAGTAGTGCAGACATTACAAGGGATGATGGGGGAGTAGTGCAGACATTACAGGGATGATGGGGGAGTAGTGCAGACATTACAGGGGATGATGGGGAAGTAGTGCAGACATTACAGCGGATGATGGGGGAGTAGTGCAGACATTACAGCGGATGATGGGGGAGTAGCGCAGACATTACAGCGGATGATGGGGGAGTAGTGCAGGCATTACAGGGGATGATGGGGAAGTAGTGCAGACATTACAGCGGATGATGGGAAAGTAGTGCAGACATTACAGAGGATGATGGGGGAGTAGTGCAGACATTACAGGGGATGATGGGGGAGTAGTGCAGACATTACAGGGGATGATGGGGGAGTAGTGCAGACATTACAGCGGATGATGGGGAAGTAGTGCAGACATTACAGGGGATGATTGGGGAGTAGTACAGACATTACAGGGGATGATGGGGGAGTAGTCCAGACATTACAGCGGATGATGGGGAAGTAGTGCAGACATTACAGGGGATGATGGGGGAGTAGTCCAGACATTACAGCGGATGATGGGGAAGTAGTGCAGACATTACAGGGGATGATTGGGGAGTAGTGCAGACATTACAGGGGATGATGGGGGAGTAGTCCAGACATTACAGCGGATGATGGGGAAGTAGTGCAGACATTACAGGGGATGATGGGGGAGTAGTGCAGACATTACAGGGGATGATGGGGGAGTAGTCCAGACATTACAGCGGATGATGGGGAAGTAGTGCAGACATTACAGGGGATGATGGGGGAGTAGTGCAGACATTACAGGGGATGATGGGGGAGTAGTGCAGACATTACAGGGGATGATGGGGGAGTAGTGCAGACATTACAGGGGATGATGGGGGAGTAGTGCAGACATTACAGGGGATGATGGGGGAGTAGTGCAGACATTACAGCGGATGATGGGGAAGTAGTGCAGACATTACAAGGGATGATGGGGGAGTAGTGCAGACATTACAGCGGATGATGGGGAAGTAGTGCAGACATTACAGCGGATGATGGGGAAGTTGTGCAGACATTACAGGGGATGATGGGGGAGTAGTGCAGACATTACAGCGGATGATGGGGGAGTAGTGCAGACATTACAAGGGATGATGGGGGAGTAGTGCAGACATTACAAGGGATGATGGGGGAGTAGTGCAGACATTACAGCGGATGATTGGGGAGTAGTACAGACATTACAGCGGATGATGGGGAAGTTGTGCAGACATTACAGGGGATGATGGGGGAGTAGTGCAGACATTACAGCGGATGATGGGGGAGTAGTGCAGACATTACAGCGGATGATGGGGGAGTAGTGCAGACATTACAGGGGATGATGGGGGAGTAGTGCAGACATTACAGAGGATGATGGGGGAGTAGTGCAGACATTACAAGGGATGATGGGGGAGTAGTGCAGACATTACAGCGGATGATGGGGGAGTAGTGCAGACATTACAGCGGATGATGGGGATGTAGTGCAGACATTACAAGGGATGATGGGGAAGTAGTGCAGACATTACAAGGGATGATGGGGGAGTAGTACAGACATTACATGGGATGATAGGGATGTAGTGCAGACATTACAGCGGATGATGGGGGTGTAGTACGGACATTACAGGGGATGATGGGGGAGTAGTGCAGGCATCCAGTCAGTACAGTGTACCGGGGCATCCAGTAACCTGTGTGCAGTCAGTACAGTGTACCGGGGGATCCAGTAACCTGTGTGCAGTCAGTACAGTGTACCGGGGGATCCAGTGACCTGTGTGCAGTCAGTACAGTGTACCAGGAGATCCAGTAACCTGTGTGCAGTCAGTACAGTGTACCGGGGGATCCAGTAACCTGTGTGCAGTCAGTACAGTGTACCGGGGGATCCAGTAACCTGTGTGCAGTCAGTACAGTGTACCGGGGGATCCAGTAACCTGTGTGCAGTCAGTACAGTGTACCAGGGGATCCAGTAACCTGTGTGCAGTCAGTACAGTGTACCGGGGATCCAGTTACCTGTGTGCAGTCAGTACAGTGTACCGGGGGATCCAGTAACCTGTGTGCAGTCAGTACAGTGTACCGGGGGATCCAGTAACCTGTGTGCAGTCAGTACAGTGTACCGGGGGATCCAGTAACCTGTGTGCAGTCAGTACAGTGTACCGGGGGATCCAGTAACCTGTGTGCAGTCAGTACTGTGTACCGGGGGATCCAGTAACCTGTGTGCAGTCAGTACAGTGTACCGGGGGCTCCAGTAACCTGTGTGCAGTCAGTACTGTGTACCGGGGGATCCAGTAACCTGTGTGCAGTCAGTACAGTGTACCGGGGGCTCCAGTAACCTGTGTGCAGTCAGTACAGTGTACCGGGGGATCCAGTAACCTGTGTGCAGTCAGTACAGCAGTACCAGGAGATCCAGTAACCTGTGTGCAGTCAGTACAGTGTAACGGGGGATCCAGTAACCTGTGTGCAGTCAGTACTGTGTACCGGGGGATCCAGTAACCTGTGTGCAGTCAGTACAGTGTACCGGGGGCTCCAGTAACCTGTGTGCAGTCAGTACAGTGTAACGGGGGATCCAGTAACCTGTGTGCAGTCAGTACAGTGTACCAGGAGATCCAGTAACCTGTGTGCAGTCAGTACAGTGTACCAGGGGATCCAGTAACCAGTGTACAGTCAGTACAGTGTACCAGGGGATCCAGTAACCTGTGTGCAGTCAGTACAGTGTACCAGGAGATCCAGTAACCTGTGTGCAGTCAGTACAGTGTACCAGGGGATCCAGTAACCTGTGTGCAGTCAGTACAGTGTACCGGGGGCTCCAGTAACCTGTGTGCAGTCATTACAGTGTACCGGGGGCTCCAGTAACCTGTGTGCGGTCAGTACAGTGTACCGGGGATCCAGTAACCTGTGTGCAGTCAGTACAGTGTACCGGGGGGTCCAGTAACCTGTGTGCAGTCAGTACAGTGTACCAGGCATCCAGTAACCTGTGTACAGTCAGTACAGTGTACCAGGAGATCCAGTAACCTGTGTGCAGTCAGTACAGTGTACCAGGAGATCCAGTAACCTGTGCGCAGTCAGTACAGTGTACCAGGGGATCCAGTAACCTGTGTGCAGTCAGTACAGTGTACCGGGGCATCCAGTAACCTGTGTGCAGTCAGTACAGTGTACCAGGAGATCCAGTAACCTGTGTGCAGTCAGTACAGTGTACCGGGGGATCCAGTAACCTGTGTGCAGTCAGTACAGTGTACCAGGGCTCCAGTAACCTGTGTGCAGTCAGTACAGTGTACCGGGGGATCCAGTAACCTGTGTGCAGTCAGTACAGTGTACCGGGGGATCCAGTAACCTGTGTGCAGTCAGTACAGTGTACCGGGGGATCCAGTAACCTGTGTGCAGTCAGTACAGTGTACCGGGGGATCCAGTAACCTGTGTGCAGTCAGTACAGTGTACCGGGGGATCCAGTAACCTGTGTGCAGTCAGTACAGTGTACCGGGGGATCCAGTAACCTGTGTGCAGTCAGTACAGTGTACCGGGGGATCCAGTAACCTGTGTGCAGTCAGTACAGTGTACCAGGAGATCCAGTAACCTGTGTGCAGTCAGTACAGTGTACCAGGGGATCCAGTAACCTGTGTGCAGTCAGTACAGTGTACCGGGGCATCCAGTAACCTGTGTGCAGTCAGTACAGTGTACCGGGGCATCCAGCAACCTGTGTGCAGTCAGTACAGAGTACCGGGGGATCCAGTAACCTGTGTGCAGTCAGTACAGTGTACCGGGGGATCCAGTAACCTGTGTGCAGTCAGTACAGTGTACCAGGGGATCCAGTAACCTGTGTGCAGTCAGTACAGTGTACCAGGGGATCCAGTAACCTGTGTGCAGTCAGTACAGTGTACCGGGGCATCCAGTAACCTGTGTGCAGTCAGTACAGTGTACCGGGGCATCCAGCAACCTGTGTGCAGTCAGTACAGTGTACCGGGGGATCCAGTAACCTGTGTGCAGTCAGTACAGTGTACCGGGGGATCCAGTAACCTGTGTGCAGTCAGTACAGTATACCAGGGGATCCAGTAACCTGTGTGCAGTCAGTACAGCAGTACCGGGGGATCCAGTAACCTGTGTGCAGTCAGTACAGTGTACCAGGAGATCCAGTAACCTGTGTGCAGTCTGTACAGTGTACCAGGGGATCCAGTAACCTGTGTGCAGTCAGTACAGTGTACCGGGGCATCCAGTAACCTGTGTGCAGTCAGTACAGTGTACCGGGGCATCCAGCAACCTGTGTGCAGTCAGTACAGTGTACCGGGGGATCCAGTAACCTGTGTGCAGTCAGTACAGTGTACCAGGGGATCCAGTAACCTGTGTGCAGTCAGTACAGCAGTACCGGGGGATCCAGTAACCTGTGTGCAGTCAGTACAGTGTACCGGGGGATCCAGTAACCTGTGTGCAGTCAGTACAGTGTACCAGGGGATCCAGTAACCTGTGTGCAGTCAGTACAGCAGTACCGGGGGATCCAGTAACCTGTGTGCAGTCAGTACAGTGTACCGGGGGATCCAGTAACCTGTGTGCAGTCAGTACAGCAGTACCGGGGGATCCAGTAACCTGTGTGCAGTCAGTACAGCAGTACCAGGAGATCCAGTAACCTGTGTGCAGTCAGTACAGTGTACCAGGCATCCAGTAACCTGTGTACAGTCAGTACAGTGTACCAGGAGATCCAGTAACCTGTGTGCAGTCAGTACAGTGTACCAGGAGATCCAGTAACCTGTGCGCAGTCAGTACAGTGTACCAGGGGATCCAGTAACCTGTGTGCAGTCAGTACAGTGTACCGGGGCATCCAGTAACCTGTGTGCAGTCAGTACAGTGTACCAGGAGATCCAGTAACCTGTGTGCAGTCAGTACAGTGTACCGGGGGATCCAGTAACCTGTGTGCAGTCAGTACAGTGTACCAGGGCTCCAGTAACCTGTGTGCAGTCAGTACAGTGTACCGGGGGATCCAGTAACCTGTGTGCAGTCAGTACAGTGTACCGGGGGATCCAGTAACCTGTGTGCAGTCAGTACAGTGTACCGGGGGATCCAGTAACCTGTGTGCAGTCAGTACAGTGTACCGGGGGATCCAGTAACCTGTGTGCAGTCAGTACAGTGTACCGGGGGATCCAGTAACCTGTGTGCAGTCAGTACAGTGTACCGGGGGATCCAGTAACCTGTGTGCAGTCAGTACAGTGTACCGGGGGATCCAGTAACCTGTGTGCAGTCAGTACAGTGTACCAGGAGATCCAGTAACCTGTGTGCAGTCAGTACAGTGTACCAGGAGATCCAGTAACCTGTGTACAGTCAGTACAGTGTACCGGGGGATCCAGTAACCTGTGTGCAGTCAGTACAGTGTACCGGGGGATCCAGTAACCTGTGTGCAGTCAGTACAGTGTACCAGGGGATCCAGTAACCTGTGTGCAGTCAGTACAGTGTACCAGGAGATCCAGTAACCTGTGTGCAGTCAGTACAGTGTACCAGGAGATCCAGTAACCTGTGTACAGTCAGTACAGTGTACCAGGAGATCCAGTAACCTGTGTACAGTCAGTACAGTGTACCGGGGGATCCAGTAACCTGTGTGCAGTCAGTACAGTGTACCGGGGGATCCAGTAACCTGTGTGCAGTCAGTACAGTGTACCGGGGGATCCAGTAACCTGTGTGCAGTCAGTACAGTGTACCAGGAGATCCAGTAACCTGTGTGCAGTCAGTACAGTGTACCAGGAGATCCAGTAACCTGTGTACAGTCAGTACAGTGTACCGGGGGATCCAGTAACCTGTGTGCAGTCAGTACAGTGTACCGGGGGATCCAGTAACCTGTGCGCAGTCAGTACAGTGTACCGGGGGATCCAGTAACCTGTGTGCAGTCAGTACAGTGTACCGGGGGATCCAGTAACCTGTGTGCAGTCAGTACAGTGTACCGGGGGATCCAGTAACCTGTGTGCAGTCAGTACAGTGTACCGGGGCATCCAGTAACCTGTGTGCAGTCAGTACAGTGTACCGGGGCATCCAGTAACCTGTGTGCAGTCAGTACAGTGTACCGGGGCATCCAGCAACCTGTGTGCAGTCAGTACAGAGTACCGGGGGATCCAGTAACCTGTGTGCAGTCAGTACAGTGTACCGGGGGATCCAGTAACCTGTGTGCAGTCAGTACAGTGTACCAGGGGATCCAGTAACCTGTGTGCAGTCAGTACAGTGTACCAGGGGATCCAGTAACCTGTGTGCAGTCAGTACAGTGTACCGGGGCATCCAGTAACCTGTGTGCAGTCAGTACAGTGTACTGGGGCATCCAGCAACCTGTGTGCAGTCAGTACAGTGTACCGGGGGATCCAGTAACCTGTGTGCAGTCAGTACAGTGTACCGGGGGATCCAGTAACCTGTGTGCAGTCAGTACAGTATACCAGGGGATCCAGTAACCTGTGTGCAGTCAGTACAGCAGTACCGGGGGATCCAGTAACCTGTGTGCAGTCAGTACAGTGTACCAGGAGATCCAGTAACCTGTGTGCAGTCTGTACAGTGTACCAGGGGATCCAGTAACCTGTGTGCAGTCAGTACAGTGTACCGGGGCATCCAGTAACCTGTGTGCAGTCAGTACAGTGTACCGGGGCATCCAGCAACCTGTGTGCAGTCAGTACAGTGTACCGGGGGATCCAGTAACCTGTGTGCAGTCAGTACAGTGTACCAGGGGATCCAGTAACCTGTGTGCAGTCAGTACAGCAGTACCGGGGGATCCAGTAACCTGTGTGCAGTCAGTACAGTGTACCGGGGGATCCAGTAACCTGTGTGCAGTCAGTACAGTGTACCAGGGGATCCAGTAACCTGTGTGCAGTCAGTACAGCAGTACCGGGGGATCCAGTAACCTGTGTGCAGTCAGTACAGTGTACCGGGGGATCCAGTAACCTGTGTGCAGTCAGTACAGCAGTACCGGGGGATCCAGTAACCTGTGTGCAGTCAGTACAGCAGTACCAGGAGATCCAGTAACCAGTGTGTAGTCAGTACAGCAGTACCAGGGGATCCAGTAACCAGTGTGTAGTCAGTACAGCAGTACCAGGGGATCCACTTACACTTATAGAATTTGGAATATTAACACACGGCTCCGGTTCTTTTTCGGATGCTGGTTTTCTATTGTGTATTGATGATGATGGTGGATGGGGTGTTGGGCCCTCTCCATGGGTCATACCATTCCTGGCCACATATACACTGCCACATCTGATCTGTGGTAATAGTGACAGCCCAGCCCCCGAGGAGCAACCCTCCGCCCCCAGTAATAAATCTGACACTTAGTTTCATTTTATTTTATTTCTCCATTAGCCTTCATTAAAAAAAGCAAAAAAAATTAAATAATGGGATTTCCCTTCACACCAGTGTACGAGTTCAAGTAAAAGTGTTGTCACCAGGGGAAGCTCCCTGCTCCCCCGCCTTCACCCCTGCGCTCCAGGGTCAGCCCCCAGGGGGTCATCTGATTAGTGCAAGGACAGAAACACAACTCCTCCTGGAATGTGGGCTGTGCCCCCTGCTGGCTGCCCTGGGCACTACAGGTGAGGGGGCATCACACTGGTCCCCACTGCAGAGACATCAATCACACATCTGTCAATCATCCACAGAGCGTTTCTGTGGCCCCAAGTGCAGAGGGTCTGTGTATGAGGGGCCCAGGAGTGGGAGAGTGCGGAGGCTTCTGTGCGGTGCCAACCTGGTTCTGGGGATCTGCCGAATACCTGATACACAGACCCCAAATGTCAGGGCCACAACCACACAACAGTAAGGCCCAACGCTGCATTCAGCATCTCAGGGGAGGGGGGAGAAGATGGAGCGCCGCAGGCTACCCCGTACCAGCACCTGTGCGACCATCTGCAGCCTCCACTGATGCAGCGCAGGTGGTGCCGGGGGGGGGGTCGTTTCGGGTTTCTGGGTGCAGGCTGCAGGCGCCGCGGTTATGGCTTTGGAATTTGCAATTCATTAAATTCTGACATGAAAAACCTGCAAGCAATCACATCAACACACGCTTCTATGTACAGTGCAGCGCCTTGACCCCGCCCCTGAGGAACAGCAGCTACGAACTCTGCACATTAGCACCCATAGCTCCGCCCCCCAAGCACCAGCAACCACAACTTTATGATCTCTTAATCATGTCCCTTCCACCCCACCCTCAGCGATGCCTATAAGTACGGGGGGGGGGGGGGGCAGTTACAGGAAGGAGGTGGAGGGTGGAGATTCTATTCCTGTGGAATATTGGTCCGAAATCCACACCTGACTACAGTGGAATGACTGGGGTATGTAGCTCCACCTCTCTGGCCAACCCCATCATTAATAAGAGCTATAAGAGTGCATTGTATCCCCCATCCCACAACCCCTCAGGGACAGCGACTCCCCCTCCGCGAGGCACCCAACACCCGGGAACAACACCCCCCCCCCCCTCGGGACAGAAAGAAGCACAAAATCACTTTATAATAATTTAAATATAATGTACAAACAGATATCCCCGCTCCTGTGTCCTGCACTGGGGCCCCCGTTACTCTGCGATTCCTTCCCCTCCCCCCAGTCTATGGTTCCTCTCTCTATTCATCTACAAATGCAGAAAGCAGCAGCAGCAGTAGCGCGAATAGTCACAGACAACGCGGTTATAGATCATAGCTCCGCCCCTGAGGAGCCCTGGCATCATTACTACTGAACTCGTCAGCACTCCCGCAGGCCGAGGGCGGTACTGCAGGGTGGATCCAGTGGTAATGGAAGATGGATGGTGCCCCCGGGGGTCCACACATACAGGACTCTCACACATTCCCAGAAGGCACAGCACCATAAAGCGAGCGAGAAGTGGGAGGGGCAGCATTCCCCCTGAAGCCCGGTATTGCAGAGCGCCCCGCACAGGTTATTGCTTTACTCTCTCTCTCTCTATATATATATATATATTTCTATATACTCCGCGATATACATCTCCTTCTCTATATACAGACAGTATATATTATAGATCTCACACAATACAAAATAATCGCCATGGTAGTCCCGGTAACCAAGCGCCTATAGTTATCCCTGAGGCTTGGGAGCAGCGCCCCCTATTGTCCCGCAGCGTCTCTCTCGCCCCGCTTTTAGAGTCTGGTTAGACTGGATGAGGACGGTCTCCTCAGGGTGTGACGTGGTGTGGGGGAGGGAGCTGGATGGACTACTACCCCCAGGCGCCAATCTCTTCCACAGGGATGGGGGGTCATTATGGAGAAGATGCTAAGAATTGTCTATAACTAGGGGCCCCTCGGGGCTGGCCCCTCCTGAGTGGGCGGGGAGCGGCCAGTATCGGAGCATGGACAGACGCAGGTCATCCATCTTGCCATTGGTCAGATCCAGGCCGGGGGTGGGGACGATGCGGGGCACAGGGGGGTCTTCTTTGCGTCGCCTCCGGGTGCGCACCTCTAGGCAGTTCTGCCCCTTCATGTGGCGCTGCAGGTGGTCCTCCTTGGCGAAGGCCTTGTGGCACATGGAGCACTCGTAGGGCCGGTCCCCGGTGTGCAGGTGCATGTGATTCTTCAGGTCGTAGCTGTGCAGGAAGCGGGCGCTGCAATGCTCACAGCAGTACGGCCGCTCCCCCGTGTGCTTCCGCATGTGGATCTTCAGCTTGTCGTTCCTGGGGAGGTCAGAGAGCAAAGGGTTAATGCAATCTGCCTCTAGGGGGCGCCCCAGCGCAAAGCGAGGCCTCTAGGAGGCACGCTACAGTACAGGGAGAGGCCTCTAGGAGGCACACTACAGTACAGGGAGAGGCCTCTAGGAGGCGCCACAGCACAAGGAGAGGCCTCTAGGAGGCGCCGCAGTACAGGGAAAGGCCTCTCGGAGGCGCCACAGTACAAAGAGAGCCCCCTAAGAGGTGCTACATACAGAGAGAGCCTTTTGCTTACCTGGTAAATCTGACGCCACAGACCTGACACACGAAGGGCTTCTCTCCGGTGTGGGTGCGCATGTGGCGGGGCAGCTTCCCGGCACCATGGATGATCTTGTGGCACACCGGACACTCCTGGGGCATCTGTGAGCGTCGTTTCCTCACCAACTTGTCGACCCCATCCGGGGAGGCAGACACGGATTCTGGGTTCTCGGTGTCCAGCGGGATGGCGTACATCATCTCCGAGGGCTCCTCGTCAGATAGGATTTCTTCAGGGGGCGATGGGGGCACAAAGATGTGCTGCGCCCCTAGGCCATGGTCCGGGGTGTAGCGCTCATAGCTGCCGTCGCTCGGAGGTAGCTCGGTGGGGGATGGCGCCTCGGCAGGGCTGTCCACTTGCTCCATGGACTCGTCTTCCACTAGGTAGGGGCCCCCATTCTGGACCCTCTGGCTGGGGTTCACCTGCAGGAACTTCCTCCTGTGCTTGCGGGGGATGAGTTTCTGGGGTAGCTGCATGGAGTGGATGGGCGGTGGGGGGCTTTCTGCCTCTGGAGGGGGGGTGGCATCCTCGCCATTTTCCTGGTCACCGTAACACTCTAGATACTGGCGGGCACGTAGGAAGCCTTCCAGGTCCTCCGCATCTCCACCTAGCTCCTCCCAGCTGCCACCACTACAGCGCAGGATCTCTATGCAGGCCTCCACCACACATGGGATCTCCAGGAGGCGGGCCGCCCGCAGCACGTCGCGCATGTTTGCGTTGCTTATGGTGAGGGTGGCGGTGTAGGCAAAGTCCAGCAGAGCCCCCAGAGCATCCGGCTTTAGGAAGTCCAGCTGGCACACATCCCGTGAAGATTTACCAGAGGTCCCGGCCCCCGTGAAGAGCTTGCGGAAGTAGTGGCTGCATGCGGCCAGCACGGCCCGGTGGGTGCGGTACTCCAGCCCCTGCGTCTTGATGGTGATGTCACACAATACGCCGCGGTGCCGCTGCTCGTTCAGGCTGCTGAGGAGGTCACTGCTGTGTTCTGGGAATGGGATCCCGATGAGGTCATCTTCAGAGCTCGCCATCACCACCTGGGCAGGAGAGAAACGCAAGGTCACTCAAAGACATTCATCGGGAGAAGACGGGAGCGAACCCACCCCAGCGGGAGAAAGAGGGGACGGGGCCAGGAGAGAGCCCACCCCCGAGGGAGAGCGAGAGGACACGGCCAGGAGAGAGCCCATCCCCACGGGTGAAAGAGAGGACGGGGCCAGGAGAGAGCCCACCCCTGCAGGATTGAGAGATAGCGAGAAGACGGGGCAAGGAGAGAACCCACCCCCGAGGGAGGGAGGGAGAGAGAGAGAAAGCGCTAGAGGACGGGGCCAGGAGAGAGCCCACCCCCGCGGGAGAAAGAGAGGGGACGGTGCCTGGAGAGAGCTCAACCCCGCATGATTGAGAGAGAGCGAGAGAGCAAGAAGACGGGGCCAGGAGAGAACCCAGCCCGAGAGAGGGAGAGAGTCCACCCCTGTGGGAGAAGGAGAGGGGCGGTGCCAGGAGAGCGACCATCTCGGCAGGAGAGAGCGAGCAAGAGGACAGGGCCAGGAGAGAGCCCACCCCCGCAGGAGGAAGAGAGAGTAAGTGCACCCCCGCGGGAGGGAGAGAAAGAGCGTGAGAGGACGGTACCAGGAGAGAGCCCATCCCTGCAGGAAGGAGGGACAGCTAGTGAGAAAGAGGACGGGCCAGGAGAGAGCCCAACCCCGCGGGAGGAAGAGAAAGAGCGCGAGAGGACGGGCCAGGAGAGAGCCCATCCCTGCAGGAAGGAGGGAGAGCTAGTGAGCGAGAGGACGGGGCCAGGAGAAAACCCACCCCAGCGGGAGGGAGCGTTTGAGACGACGGGGCCAGGAGAGCGCCCACCCCTGCAGGATGGAGGGGCCCCGAGGGATTCGGAGAGTGAGCGAGAAAACAGGGCCAGGAGAGAACCCACCCCCACGGGAGAAAGAGAGGACGGGGCCCAGGAGAGAACCCACCCCTGTGGGAGAAAGAGAGGGGACGGTGCCAGGAGAGAACCCACCCTGTGGGAGAAAGAGAGGGGACGGTGCCAGGAGAGAGACCATCTCGGCAGGAGAGAGCGAGCGAGCGAGCGAGCAAGAGGACAGGGCCAGGAGAGAGCCCACGCCTGCAGGAAGGAGAGATAGCTAGTGAGCGACAGGACGGGGCCAGGAGAGAGCCCACCCCCGCCGGAAGGAGGTAGAGCTAGTGAGCAAGAGGACAATGCCAGGAGAAAGCCCACCCCCGCGGGAGGGAGCTATCGAGAGGTAGGGGCCAGGAGAGAGCCCACCCCCGAGAGAGAGCCCATCCCTTTGGGAGAAAGAGAGAGGGGACGGTGCCAGGAGAGAGGACCCCCGCGGGAGGGAGGGAGAGAGAGCAAGCACACCCCCGCGGGAAGGAGAGAAAGAGCACGAGAGGGCGGTGCCCGGAGAGAGCCCACCCCCTGCCGGAAGGAGGGAGAGCTAGAGAGCGAGAGGACGGGGCCAGGAGAAAGCCCACACCCACCAGATGGAGCGCTAATGAGGGAGAGCTAGTGAGCGAGAGGACGGGGCCAAGAGAGCCGACCCCCACGGGAGAAAGAGAGGACAGAGCCAGGAGAGAGCCCACCCCTGCAGGATTCAGGGAGAGGGCGAGAAGATGGGGCCAGGAGAGAGCCCACCCCCGTGGGAGAAAGAGGGGACGGTGCCTGGAGAGAGCCCCCCCCCCAGCAGGATTGAGAGAGAAAGCAAGAAGACGGGACCAGGAGAGAACCCACCCCCGAGGGAGGAAGAGAGAGAGCACACCTCTGCGGGAGGAAGAGAGGGAATGGTGCTAGAAGAAAGACCATCTCGGCAGGAGAGAGGACAAGAGGACAAGAGCGAGCAAGAGGACAGGGCCAGGAGAAAGCCCACCCCTGTGGGAGGGAGAGAAAGCACACCCCTGGGTGAGGGAGAGAAAGAGCGTGAGAGGACGGTGCCAGGAGAGAGCCCACCCCCACCGGAAGGAGGGAGAGCTAGTGAGCGAGAGGACGGGGCCAGGAGAGAGCCCACCCCTGCCGGAAGGAGGGAGCGCTAGTGAGCGAGAGGACGGGGCCAGGAGAAAGCCCACCCCGGCGGAAGGAGGGAGCGCTAGTGAGGACAGGCCCAGGAGAGAGCCCACCTCCGTGGGAGAGAGAGGGGGCGAGAGAGAGAAAGACAGGGCCAGGAAAGAACCCACCCCCGCGTGAGGGAGAGAGCGCGAGAGTGGACAGGGCCAGGAGAGAGCCCACCCCTGCAGGAGGGAGCGATCAAGGGCGAGCCCACCCCCTCGAGAGGGAGCAATCGAGAGAACGGGGCCACGAGAGTGCCCACCCCCGCGGGAGGGAGAGGGGGCGAGAGAGTGAGAGAAGACAGGGCCTGGAGAGTACCCACCCCCGAGGAAGGGAGAGAGAGCCCACCCCCGTGGGATTGGGAGAATGAGCAAGAGGACAGGGCCAGGAGAGAACACCCCCCCCCCCCCCCCCCCCGAGAGAGGGAGAGAGAGCACGCGAGAGGATCGTGCCAGGAGAGAGCCCACCCCAACGGGAGAAAGGACCGGGCCAGGGGCAATATCACCCCCGGGAGGGAGTGGTCGAGAGGACAGAGCTAGGAGAGAGCCCACCCCACGGGAGGGATGGAGAGGGGCTGAGCGAGAGGATGGGCCTTGGAGAGAGCCCACCCCCACGGAGGGGGAGAGAGAGCATGAGAGGATGGTGCCAGGAGAAAGCCCAACTCTGCAGGATAGAGAGAGAGCGAGAAGACAGGGCCAGGAGAGAACCAAACCCCGAGGGAGGGAGGAAGAGCACGAGATAATGGGGTTAGGAGAGAACCAAACCCTGAGGGAGGGAGGGAGGGAGGGAGAGAGAGCGCAAGGGGATGGGGCCAGGAGAGAGACCACCTCCACGGGAGAAAAAGAGGGGATGGTGCCAGGAAAGAGAAAATCTCAGCAGGAGAGAGGAAGAGAGAGCAGACAGGGCCAGGAGAGAACCCACCCCCGAGGAAGGGAGAGAGAGAGCGCGGGAGGACGGGGCAAAGGCTAGAGCCCACCCCCTCGAGAGGGAGCGATCGAGAGAACGGGCCACGAGACAGCCCACCCCCGCGGGAGGGAGAGGGGGGCGAGAGAAGACAGGGCCTGGAGAGAACCCACCCCCGAGGGAGGGAGAGCGAGCCCACCCCCGTGGGATTGGGAGAGAGAGCAAGAAGACAGGGCCAGGAGAGAACTCCCCCCCAGAGAGAGGGAGAGAGAGCGCGCAAGAGGACGGGGCCAAGAGAGAGCCCACCCCGCGGGAGGGGGATAGAGAGCGCGAGAGGATGGTGCCAGGAGAGAGCCCACCCCAACGGGAGAAAGGACCGAGCAAGGGGCAATATCACCTCCGGGAGGGAGTGGTCGAGAGGACAGGGCTAGGAGAGAGCCCACCCCCACGGGAGGGATGGAGAAGGGCCGAGCGAGAGGACGAGGCCTGGAGAGAGCCCACCCCCACGGGAGGGGGAGAGAGAGCATGAGAGGATGGTGCCAGGAGAAAGCCCAACTCTGCAGGATTGAGAGAGAGCGAGAAGACAGGGCCAGGAGAGAACCAAACCCCGAGGGAGAGGGAGAGAGTGCAAGGGGAGGGGACCAGGAGAGAGACCACCTCCACGCGAGAAAAAGAGGGGACGGTGCTTGGAGAGAGAACATCTCAGCAGGAGAGAGGACGCCCCAGCGGGAGGGAGAGCGAGCAAGAGGACAGGCCCAGGAGAGAACCCACCCCCGAGGAAGGGAGAGAGCGCGCGGGAGGACGGGGCCAGGAGAGAGCCCACCCCCGCGGGAGGGAGAGACCATCTCAGCAGCAGAGAAGACACCCCACGGGAGGGAGAGCGAGAGAGGGGACGGGGCCAGGGGCAATATCACCCCCAAAGGAGAGGACGGGAGATTACCCCCTCTCAGGGGGAGAGGGGGGGGGGAGGAAGGATGGCAAGTAAAGAACCCACCCTCAGGACACCGGATAGATGAGCGACTCCACCCACTTACAGTAGAGCATTCCTCTCAATGTGTACAGCAGATCCAGGAGACAAAGGGTTAACACGCCGCCATCTACACTATGCACATGAAATAACACACACACACAGTGCGACCCCCCCAGTGCAACACACACACACAGTCCGACCCCCCCCAGTGCAACACACACACACAGTCCGACCCCCCCCCAGTGCAACACACACACACAGTCCGACCCCCCCAGTGCAACACACACACACAGTCCGACCCCCCCCCCCAGTGCAACACACACACACAGTCCGACCCCCCCCCCCAGTGCAACACACACACACAGTCCGACCCCCCCCCGTGCAACACACACACACAGTCCGACCCCCCCCAGTGCAACACACACACACAGTCCGACCCCCCCCCCAGTGCAACACACACACACAGTCCGACCCCCCCCCAGTGCAACACACACACACAGTCCGACCCCCCCCCCAGTGCAACACACACACACACAGTCCGACCCCCCCCAGTGCAACACACACACACACACACAGTCCGACCCCCCCCCCCAGTGCACACACACACACACAGTCCGACCCCCCCCATTGCAACACACACACACACACACAGTCCGACCCCCCCCCAGTGCAACACACACACACAGTCCGACCCCCCCCCCCAGTGCAACACACACACACAGTCCGACCCCCCCCCAGTGCAACACACACACACAGTCCGACCCCCCCCCCAGTGCAACACACACACACACAGTCCGACCCCCCCCCAGTGCAACACACACACACACAGTCCGACCCCCCCCAGTGCAACACACACACACAGTCCGACCCCCCCCCAGTGCAACACACAACACACACACACACACACAGTCCGACCCCCCCCCCCAGTGCAACACACACACAGTCCGACCCCCCCCCCAGTGCAACACACACACACACAGTCCGACCCCCCCCCCAGTGCAACACACACACACACAGTCCGACCCCCCCCCCCCAGTGCAACACACACACACAGTCCGACCCCCCCCCCCAGTGCAACACACACACACACACAGTCCGACCCCCCCCCCAGTGCAACACACACACACACAGTCCGACCCCCCCCCCCAGTGCAACACACACACAGTCCGACCCCCCCCCCAGTGCAACACACACACACACAGTCCGACACCCCCCCCCCAGTGCAACACACACACACAGTCCGACCCCCCCCCAGTGCAACACACACACAGTCCGACCCCCCCCCAGTGCAACACACACACACAGTCCGACCTCCCCCCCAGTGCAACACACACACACACAGTCCGACCCCCCCCCAGTGCAACACACACACACACAGTCCGACCCCCCCCCAGTGCAACACACACACACACAGTCCGACCCCCCCAGTGCAACACACACACACACACAGTCCGACCCCCCCAGTGCAACACACACACACACAGTCCGACCCCCCCAGTGCAACACACACACACACACAGTCCGACCCCCCCAGTGCAACACACACACACACAGTCCGACCCCCCCAGTGCAACACACACACACACAGTCCGACCCCCCCAGTGCAACACACACACACAGTCCGACCCCCCCAGTGCAACACACACACACACAGTCCGACCCCCCCAGTGCAACACACACACACACACAGTCCGACCCCCCCAGTGCAACACACACAGTCAGACCCCCCCCAGTGCAACACACACACACACAGTCCGACCCCCCCCCCAGTGCAACACACACACACACAGTCCGACCCCCCCAGTGCAACACACACACACAGTCCGACCCCCCCAGTGCAACACACACACACACACACAGTCCGACCCCCCCAGTGCAACACACACAGTCCGACCCCCCCCCCAGTGCAACACACACACAGTCCGACCCCCCCAGTGCAACACACACAGTCCGACCCCCCCAGTGCAACACACACAGTCCGACCCCCCCCCCAGTGCAACACACACAGTCCGACCCCCCCCCCCAGTGCAACACACACACACACAGTCCGACCCCCCCCCCAGTGCAACACACACACACAGTCCGACCCCCCCCCCCAGTGCAACACACACACAGTCCGACCCCCCCCCCCCCAGTGCAACACACACACACACAGTCCGACCCCCCCCCCCCCAGTGCAACACACACACACAGTCCGACCCCCCCAGTGCAACACACACACACAGTCCGACCCCCCCCCCAGTGCAACACACACACACACACACAGTCCGACCCCCCCCAGTGCAACACACACACACACACACACAGTCCGACCCCCCCAGTGCAACACACACACAGTCAGACCCCCCCAGTGCAACACACACACAGTCCGACCCCCCCAGTGCAACACACACACAGTCCGGCCCCCCCCAGTGCAACACACACACAGTCCGACCCCCCAGTGCAACACACACACACACACACACAGTCCGACCCCCCCAGTGCAACACACACACACACACAGTCCGACCCCCCCAGTGCAACACACACACAGTCCGACCCCCCTCCCCCAGTGCAACACACACACAGTCCGACCCCCCTCCCCCAGTGCAACACACACACAGTCCGACCCCCCTCCCCCAGTGCAACACACACACAGTCCGACCCCCCTCCCCCAGTGCAACACACACACAGTCCGACCCCCCCAGTGCAACACACACACAGTCCGACCCCCCCAGTGCAACACACACACAGTCCGACCCCCCCAGTGCAACACACACACAGTCCGACCCCCCCAGTGCAACACACACACAGTCCGACCCCCCCAGTGCAACACACACACAGTCCGACCCCCCCCAGTGCAACACACACACACAGTCCGACGCCCCCCAGTGCAACACACACACACACAGTCCGACCCCCCCCAGTGCAACACACACACAGTCAGACCCCCCCAGTGCAACACACACACAGTCAGACCCCCCCAGTGCAACACACACACAGTCCGACCCCCCCCAGTGCAACACACACACACACAGTCCGACCCCCCCAGTGCAACACACACACACACACAGTCCGACCCCCCCAGTGCAACACACACACACACACACAGTCCGACCCCCCCAGTGCAACACACACACAGTCCGACCCCCCCAGTGCAACACACACACAGTCCGACCCCCCAGTGCAACACACACACAGTCCGACCCCCCCCCCCAGTGCAACACACACACACACAGTACGACCCCCCCCCCAGTGCAACACACACACACACAGTCCGACCCCCCCCCCCCCAGTGCAACACACACACAGTCCGACCCCCCCAGTGCAACACACACACAGTCCGACCCCCCCAGTGCAACACACACACAGTCCGACCCCCCCAGTGCAACACACACACACACAGTCCGACCCCCCCAGTGCAACACACACACACAGTCCGACCCCCCCAGTGCAACACACACACACACACAGTCCGACCCCCCCAGTGCGACACACACACAGTCCGACCCCCCCAGTGCAACACACACACACACACACAGTCCGACCCCCCCCCCAGTGCAACACACACACAGTCCGACCCCCCCCCCAGTGCAACACACACACACAGTCCGACCCCCCCCCCAGTGCAACACACACAGTCCGACCCCCCCCCCCAGTGCAACACACACACACACACAGTCCAACCCCCCCCAGTGCAACACACACACACACAGTCCGACCCCCCCCCCAGTGCAACACACACACACACACACAGTCCGACCCCCCCAGTGCAACACACACACACAGTCCGACCCCCCCCCAGTGCAACACACACACACACAGTCCGACCCCCCCCAGTGCAACACACACACACAGTCCGACCCCCCCCAGTGCAACACACACACACACAGTCCGACCCCCCCCAGAGCAACACACACACACACAGTCCGACCCCCCCCAGTGCAACACACACACACAGTCCGACCCCCCCCAGTGCAACACACACACACACAGTCCGACCCCCCCAGTGCAACACACGCAGTCCGATCCCCCCCAGTGCAACACACACACACAGTCCGACCCCCCCCAGTGCAACACACACACACAGTCCGACCCCCCCCAGTGCAACACACACACACACACAGTCCGACCCCCCCCCCCAGTGCAACACACACACACACACACAGTCCGACCCCCCCAGTGCAACACACACACACAAAGTCCAACCCCCCCAGTGCAACACACACACAGTCCGACCCCCCCCCCCAAGTGCAACATACACACACAGTCCGACCCCCCCAGTGCAACACACACACAGTCCGACCCCCCCCAGTGCAACACACACACAGTCCGACCCCCCCCCCAATGCAACACACACACAGTCCGACCCCCCCCCCCCCAGTGGAACACACACACACACAGTCCGACCCCCCCCAGTGCAACACACACACACAGTCCGACCACCCCCAGTGCAACACACACACACACAGTCGGACCCCCCCCCAGTGCAACACACACACAGTCCGACCCCCCCCCAGTGCAACACACACACACACAGTCCGACCCCCCCCCCCCCCCAGTGCAACACACACACAGTCCGACCCCCCCAGTGCAACACACACACACTCCGACCCCCCCCAGTGCAACACACACACACTCCGACCCCCCCAGTGCAACACACACACACAGTCCGACCCCCCCCAGTGCAACACACACACACAGTCCGACCCCCCCCCAGTGCAACACACACACACAGTCCGACCCCCCCCCCCAGTGCAACACACACACACAGTCCGACCCCCCCCAGTGCAACACACACAGTCCGATCCCCCCCAGTGCAACACAAACACACACAGTCCGACCCCCCCCAGTGCAACACACACACACAGTCCGACCCCCCCCAGTGCAACACACACACACACACACACACACACAGTCCGACCCCCCCCCCCAGTGCAACACACACACACACACAGTCCGACCCCCCCAGTGCAACACACACACACAAAGTCCAACCCCCCCAGTGCAACACACACACAGTCCGACCCCCCCAGTGCAACACACACACAGTCCGACCCCCCCCCCCCAAGTGCAACATACACACACAGTCCGACCCCCGCCAGTGCAACACACACACAGTCCGACCCCCCCCCCAGTGCAACACACACACACACAGTCCGACCCCCCCCAGTGCAACACACACACACAGTCCGACCCCCCCCAGTGCAACACACACACACACAGTCCGACCCCCCCCAGAGCAACACACACACACACAGTTCGACCCCCCCCAGTGCAACACACACACACAGTCCGACCCCCCCCAGTGCAACACACACACACACACACAGTCCGACCCCCCCAGTGCAACACACGCAGTCCGATCCCCCCCAGTGCAACACACACACACACACAGTCCGACCCCCCCCAGTGCAACACACACACACAGTCCGACCCCCCCCAGTGCAACACACACACACACACAGTCCGACCCCCCCCCCCAGTGCAACACACACACACAGTCCGACCCCCCCAGTGCAACACACACACACAAAGTCCAACCCCCCCAGTGCAACACACACACAGTCCGACCCCCCCCCCCAAGTGCAACATACACACACAGTCCGACCCCCCCAGTGCAACACACACACAGTCCGACCCCCCCCAGTGCAACACACACACAGTCCGACCCCCCCCAGTGCAACACACACACAGTCCGACCCCCCCCCCCCAATGCAACACACACACAGTCCGACCCCCCCCCCCCCCAGTGGAACACACACACACACAGTCCGACCCCCCCCAGTGCAACACACACACACACAGTCCGACCACCCCCAGTGCAACACACACACACAGTCCGACCACCCCCAGTGCAACACACACACACAGTCCGACCACCCCCAGTGCAACACACACACACACAGTCCGCCCCCCCCAGTGCAACACACACACAGTCCGACCCCCCCCAGTGCAACACACACACAGTCCGACCCCCCCCAGTGCAACACACACACACAGTCCGACCCCCCCCAGTGCAACACACACACACAGTCCGACCCCCCCCCAGTGCAACACACACACACAGTCCGACCCCCCCCCCCAGTGCAACACACACACAGTCCGACCCCCCCCAGTGCAACACACACAGTCCGATCCCCCCCAGTGCAACACAAACACACACAGTCCGACCCCCCCCAGTGCAACACACACACACAGTCCGACCCCCCCCAGTGCAACACACACACACACACACACACAGTCCGACCCCCCCCCAGTGCAACACACACACACACACAGTCCGACCCCCCCAGTGCAACACACACACACAAAGTCCAACCCCCCCAGTGCAACACACACACAGTCCGACCCCCCCAGTGCAACACACACACAGTCCGACCCCCCCCCCCCCAAGTGCAACATACACACACAGTCCGACCCCCGCCAGTGCAACACACACACAGTCCGACCCCCCCCAGTGCAACACACACACAGTCCGACCCCCCCCCCAATGCAACACACACACACAGTCCGACCACCCCCAGTGCAACACACACACACACAGTCCGACCCCCCCAGTGCAACACACACACAGTCCGACCCCCCCCAGTGCAACACACACACAGTCCGACCCCCCCCCCAGTGCAACACACACACACAGTCCGACCCCCCCCCAGTGCAACACACACACACACAGTCCGACCCCCCCCCCAGTGCAACACACACACACAGTCCGACCCCCCCCAGTGCAACACACACCACACAGTCCGACCCCCCCCAGTGCAACACACACACACAGTCCGACCCCCCCCCCAGTGCAACACACACACACAGTCCGACCCCCCCCCCCCAGTGGAACACACACACACACAGTCCGACCCCCCCAGTGCAACACACACAAACACACAGTCCGACCCCCCCAGTGCAACACACACACAGTCCGAAACCCCCCCCCCCCCCAGTGGAACACACACACACACACAGTCCGACCCCCCCCCCAGTGCAACACACACACAGTCCGACACCCCCCCCAGTGCAACACACACACACAGTCCGACCCCCCCCAGTGCAACACACAGTCCGACCCCCCCCAGTGCAACACACAGTCCGACCCCCCCAGTGCAACACACAGTCCGACCCCCCCCAGTGCAACACACACACACACAGTCCGACCCCCCCCCAGTGCAACACACACACACAGTCCGACCCCCCCCCCCCAGTGCAACACACACACACAGTCCGACCCCCCCCCCCCAGTGCAACACACACACACAGTCCGACCCCCCCCCCCAGTGCAACACACACACACAGTCCGACCCCCCCCCAGTGCAACACACACACACACACACACACAGTCCGACCCCTCCCCAGTGCAACACACACACACAGTCCGACCCCCCCCAGTGCAACACACACACAGTCCGACCCCCCACCAGTGCAACACACACACAGTCCGACCCCCCACCAGTGCAACACACA
Organism: Engystomops pustulosus; assembly: GCF_040894005.1. Classification (NCBI taxonomy): domain Eukaryota; kingdom Metazoa; phylum Chordata; class Amphibia; order Anura; family Leptodactylidae; genus Engystomops; species Engystomops pustulosus. Next base: position 8,623 of record NW_027285215.1, on the reverse strand, counting down.
CACAGTCCGACCCCCCACCAGTGCAACACACACACACAGTCCGACCCCCCCCCCCAGTGGAACACACACACACACACACACAGTCCGACCCCCCCAGTGCAACACACAGTCCGACCCCCCCCAGTGCAACACAACAGTCCGACCCCCCCCCCAGTGCAACACACAGTCCGACCCCCCCCCAGTGCAACACACAGTCCGACCCCCCCCCCCAGTGCAACACACAGTCCGACCCCCCCCCAGTGCAACACACAGTCCGACCCCCCCCCCAGTGCAACACACAGTCCGACCCCCCCCAGTGCAACACACACACACACACAGTCCGACCCCCCCCCAGTGCAACACACACACACAGTCCGACCCCCCCCAGTGCAACACACACACACAGTCCGACCCCCCCCAGTGCAACACACACACACAGTCCGACCCCCCCCAGTGCAACACACACACACAGTCCGACCCCCCCCCCGTGCAACACACACACACAGTCCGACCCCCCCCAGTGCAACACACACACAGTCCGACCCCCCCAGTGCAACACACACACACACAGTCCGACCCCCCTCCAGTGCAACACACACACACAGTCCGACCCCCCCCCCCAGTGCAACACACAGTCCGACCCCCCCCAGTGCAACACACACACACACAGTCCGACCCCCCTCCAGTGCAACACACACACACAGTCCGACCCCCCCCAATGCAACACACACACACACACAGTCCGACCCCCCCAGTGCAACACACACACACAGTCCGACCCCCCTCCAGTGCAACACACACACACAGTCCGACCCCCCCAGTGCAACACACACACACACACACACAGTCCGACCCCCCCAGTGCAACACACACACAGTCCGACCCCCCCCCCAGTGCAACACACACACAGTCCAACCCCCCCCCCCCAGTGCAACACACACACACAGTCCGACCCCCCCCCAGTGCAACACACACACACAGTCCGACCCCCCCCCCCCAGTGCAACACACACACACAGTCCGACCCCCCCCCCAGTGCAACACACACACACAGTCCGACCCCCTCCCAGTGCAACACACACACACAGTCCGACCCCCCCCCCAGTGCAACACACACACACAGCAGTCCGACCCCCCCCCAGTGCAACACACACACAGTCCGACCCCCCCCCCAGTGCAACACACACACACAGTCCGACCCCCCCAGTGCAACACACAGTCCGACCCCCCCCAGTGCAACACACAGTCCGACCCCCCCCAGTGCAACACACAGTCCGACCCCCCCCAGTGCAACACACAGTCCGACCCCCCCCAGTGCAACACACACACACACACAGTCCGACCCCCCCCCCAGTGCAACACACACACACAGTCCGACCCCCCCCCAGTGCAACACACACACACAGTCCGACCCCCCCCCAGTGCAACACACACACACACAGTCCGACCCCCCCCCCAGTGCAACACACACACACACAGTCCGACCCCCCCCCCAGTGCAACACACAGTCCGACCCCCCCCAGTGCAACACACACACACACAGTCCGACCCCCCTCCAGTGCAACACACACACACACAGTCCGACCCCCCCCAGTGCAACACACACACACACACAGTCCGACCCCCCCCCAGTGCAACACACACACACAGTCCGACCCCCCTCCAGTGCAACACACACACACAGTCCGACCCCCCCCCAGTGCAACACACACACACAGTCCGACCCCCCCCAGTGCAACACACACACAGTCTGACCCCCCCCCCCCCCAGTGCAACACACACACACAGTCCGACCCCCCCCCCCAGTGCAACACACACAGTCCGACCCCCCCCCCCCCAGTGCAACACACACAGTCCGACCCCCCCCCAGTGCAACACACACACACAGTCCGACCCCCCCCCCAGTGCAACACACACACACAGTCCGACCCCCCCCCCCAGTGCAACACACACACACAGTCCGACCCCCCCCAGAGCAACACACACACAGTCCGACCCCCCTCCAGTGCAACACACACACACACAGTCCGACCCCCCCCCCCAGTGCAACACACAGTCCGACCCCCCTCCAGTGCAACACACACACAGTCCGACCCCCCCAGTGCAACACACACACACACACTCCGACCCCCCCCAGTGCAACACACACACACAGTCCGACCCCCCTCCAGTGCAACACACACACACACACAGTCCGACCCCCCCAGTGCAACACACACACACAGTCCGACCCCCCCCCAGTGCAACACACACACACAGTCCGACCCCCCCCCAGTGCAACACACACACACAGTCCGACCCCCCCCAGTGCAACACACACACAGTCTGACCCCCCCCCCCCCAGTGCAACACACACACACAGTCCGACCCCCCCCCCCAGTGCAACACACACACACAGTCCGACCCCCCCCCCAGTGCAACACACACACACACAGTCCGACCCCCCCCCCAGTGCAACACACACACACAGTCCGACCCCCCCCAGTGCAACACACACACACAGTCCGACCCCCCCCAGTGCAACACACACACACACAGTCCGACCCCCCCCAGTGCAACACACACACACACAGTCCGACCCCCCCCAGTGCAACACACACACACACAGTCCGACCCCCCCAGTGCAACACACACACACACAGTCCGACCCCCCCCCAAGTGCAACACACACAGTCCGACCACCCCCCCCCCCAGTGCAACACACACACAGTCCGACCCCTCCCCCCCAGTGCAACACACACACAGTCCGACCCCCCCCCCCCCAGTGCAACACACACACAGTCCGACCCCCCCCCCCCAGTGCAACACACACACAGTCCGACCCCCCCCAGTGCAACACACACACAGTCCGACCCCCCCCCAGTGCAACACACACAGTCCGACCCCCCCCCCCAGTGCAACACACACACAGTCCGACCCCCCCCCAGTGCAACACACACACAGTCCGACCCCCCCCCAGTGCAACACACACACAGTCCGACCCCCCCCCCCAGTGCAACACACACACAGTCCGACCCCCCCCCCAGTGCAACACACACACAGTCCGACCACCCCCCAGTGCAACACACACACAGTCCGACCCCCCCAGTGCAACACACACACAGTCCGACCCCCCCCAGTGCAACACACACACAGTCCGACCCCCCCAGTGCAACACACACACAGTCCGACCCCCCCCAGTGCAACACACACACAGTCCGACCCCCCCAGTGCAACACACACACACACAGTCCGACCCCCCCAGTGCAACACACACACAGTCCGACCCCCCCCAGTGCAACACACACACACACAGTCCGACCCCCCTCCAGTGCAACACACACACACAGTCCGACCCCCCCCCCCCAGTGCAACACACACACACACAGTCCGACCCCCCCCCCCAGTGCAACACACAGTCCGACCCCCCCCCCCCAGTGCAACACACAGTCCGACCCCCCCCAGTGCAACACACACACACACAGTCCGACCCCCCTCCAGTGCAACACACACACACAGTCCGACCCCCCCCAGTGCAACACACACACACACAGTCCGACCCCCCCCCCAGTGCAACACACACACACAGTCCGACCCCCCCCAGTGCAACATACACACACAGTCCGACCCCCCCCAGTGCAACATACACACACAGTCCGACCCCCCCCAGTGCAACACACACACACAGTCCGACCCCCCCCCCCAGTGCAACACACACACACAGTCCGACCCCCCCCCCCAGTGCAACACACACACACACACAGTCCGACCCCCCCAGTGCAACACACACACAGTCCGACCCCCCCCCAGTGCAACACACACACAGTCCGACCCCCCCAGTGCAACACACACACAGTCCGACCCCCCCAGTGCAACACACACACAGTCCGACCCCCCCCCCAGTGCAACACACGCACAGTCCGACCCCCCCAGTGCAACACACACACAGTCCGACCCCCCCCAGTGCAACACACACACACAGTCCGACCCCCCCCAGTGCAACACACACACACAGTCCGACCCCCCCCCAGTGCAACACACACACACAGTCCGACCCCCCCCAGTGCAACATACACACACAGTCCGACCCCCCCCCAGTGCAACATACACACACAGTCCGACCCCCCCCAGTGCAACACACACACACAGTCCGACCCCCCCAGTGCAACACACACACACAGTCCGACCCCCCCCCCCAGTGCAACACACACACACACACAGTCCGACCCCCCCAGTGCAACACACACACACACAGTCCGACCCCCCCAGTGCAACACACACAGTCCGACCCCCCCAGTGCAACACACACACACAGTCCGACCCCCCCCAGTGCAACACACACACACAGTCCGACCCCCCCCAGTGCAACACACACACACACAAAGTCCAACCCCCCCAGTGCAACACACACACAGTCCGACCCCCCCCCCCCAGTGCAACACACACACACAGTCCGACCCCCCCCCCCAGTGCAACACACACACACAGTCCGACCCCCCCCCCAGTGCAACACACACACACACACACACACACAGTCCGACCCCTCCCCAGTGCAACACACACACACAGTCCGACCCCCCCCAGTGCAACACACACACAGTCCGACCCCCCACCAGTGCAACACACACACACAGTCCGACCCCCCCCCCCAGTGGAACACACACACACACAGTCCGACCCCCCCAGTGCAACACACAGTCCGACCCCCCCCAGTGCAACACACAGTCCGACCCCCCCCCCCCCAGTGCAACACACAGTCCGACCCCCCCCAGTGCAACACACACACACAGTCCGACCCCCCCCCAGTGCAACACACACACACAGTCCGACCCCCCCCCAGTGCAACACACACACACAGTCCGACCCCCCCCCAGTGCAACACACACACACAGTCCGACCCCCCCCCAGTGCAACACACACACACAGTCCGACCCCCCCCAGTGCAACACACACACACAGTCCGAACCCCCCCCCCGTGCAACACACACAGTCCGACCCCCCCAGTGCAACACACACACACAGTCCGACCCCCCCCCAGTGCAACACACACACACAGTCCGACCCCCCCCAGTGCAACACACACACACACACAAAGTCCAACCCCCCCAGTGCAACACACACACAGTCCGACCCCCCCCCCCAGTGCAACACACACACACAGTCCGACCCCCCCCCCAGTGCAACACACACACACAGTCCGACCCCCCCCCCCAGTGCAACACACACACACACACACACACACAGTCCGACCCCTCCCCAGTGCAACACACACACACAGTCCGACCCCCCCCAGTGCAACACACACACAGTCCGACCCCCCACCAGTGCAACACACACACACAGTCCGACCCCCCCCCCCCCAGTGGAACACACACACACACACAGTCCGACCCCCCCAGTGCAACACACAGTCCGACCCCCCCCCAGTGCAACACACAGTCCGACCCCCCCCCCCCAGTGCAACACACAGTCCGACCCCCCCCCCCCAGTGCAACACACAGTCCGACCCCCCCCCCCAGTGCAACACACACACACAGTCCGACCCCCCCCCAGTGCAACACACACACACAGTCCGACCCCCCCCCAGTGCAACACACACACACAGTCCGACCCCCCCCCAGTGCAACACACACACACAGTCCGACCCCCCCCAGTGCAACACACACACACAGTCCGAACCCCCCCCCGTGCAACACACACACACAGTCCGACCCCCCCCAGTGCAACACACACACAGTCCGACCCCCCTCCAGTGCAACACACACACACACAGTCCGACCCCCCCCCCCAGTGCAACACACAGTCCGACCCCCCCCAGTGCAACACACACACACACAGTCCGACCCCCCCCAGTGCAACACACACACACACACACACAGTCCGACCCCCCCAGTGCAACACACACACACACACACACAGTCCGACCCCCCTCCAGTGCAACACACACACACACACACAGTCCGACCCCCCCAGTGCAACACACACACACACACACACACACAGTCCGACCCCCCCAGTGCAACACACACACAGTCCGACCCCCCCCCCAGTGCAACACACACACAGTCCAACCCCCCCCCCCAGTGCAACACACACACACAGTCCGACCCCCCCCCCCCAGTGCAACACACACACACAGTCCGACCCCCCCCAGTGCAACACACACACAGTCCGACCCCCCCCCCAGTGCAACACACACACACAGTCCGACCCCCTCCCAGTGCAACACACACACACAGTCCGACCCCCCCCCCCAGTGCAACACACACACACAGTCCGACCCCCCCCCCCCCAGTGCAACACACACACACAGTCCGACCCCCCCCAGTGCAACACACACACAGTCCGACCCCCCCCCCCCAGTGCAACACACACACACACACAGTCCGACCCCCCCAGTGCAACACACAGTCCGACCCCCCCCAGTGCAACACACAGTCCGACCCCCCCCAGTGCAACACACACACACAGTCCGACCCCCCCCAGTGCAACACACACACACACAGTCCGACCCCCCCAGTGCAACACACACACACAAAGTCCAACCCCCCCCAGTGCAACACACACACAGTCCGACCCCCCCCCCCAGTGCAACACACACACACAGTCCGACCCCCCCCCCCACCATTGCAACACACACACACAGTCCGACCCCCCCCCCCCAGTGCAACACACACACACACACACAGTCCGACCCCCCCCCCAGTGCAACACACACACACACAGTCCGACCCCCCCCCCAGTGCAACACACACACACAGTCCGACCCCCCCCCAGTGCAACACACACAGTCCGACCACCCCCCCCCCAGTGCAACACACACACAGTCCGACCCCCCCCCCCCAGTGCAACACACACACACACAGTCCGACCCCCCCCCCCAGTGCAACACACACACACAGTCCGACCCCCCCCAGTGCAACACACACACACAGTCCGACCCCCCCCAAGTGCAACACACACACAGTCCGACCCCCCCCCCAGTGAACACACACACAGTCCGACCCCCCCCCAGTGCAACACACACACAGTCCGACCCCCCCCAGTGCAACACACACACACAGTCCGACCCCCCCCCCCAGTGCAACACACACACACAGTCCGACCCCCCCAGTGCAACACACACACACAGTCCGACCCCCCCCAGTGCAACACACACACACACAGTCGGACCCCCCCAGTGCAACACACACACACAGTCGGACCCCCCCCCCCCCCAGTGCAACACACACACAGTCCGACCCCCCCCCCAGTGCAACACACACACACACAGTCCGACCCCCCCCCCAGTGCAACACACACACACACAGTCCGACCCCCCCCAGTGCAACACACACACACACAGTCCGACCCCCCCCAAGTGCAACACACACACAGTCCGACCCCCCCCCCCCAGTGCAACACACACACAGTCCGACCCCCCCCCCAGTGCAACACACACACAGTCCGACCCCCCCAGTGCAACACACACACACTCCGACCCCCCCCAGTGCAACACACACACACTCCGACCCCCCCAGTGCAACACACACACACAGTCCGACCCCCCCCAGTGCAACACACACACACAGTCCGACCCCCCCCAGTGCAACACACACACACACACAGTCCGACCCCCCCAGTGCAACACACACACACACAGTCGGACCCCCCCCCCAGTGCAACACACACACAGTCCGACCCCCCCCCCAGTGCAACACACACACACACAGTCCGACCCCCCCCCCCAGTGCAACACACACACACCTCTCAGTATTTGGGGTGCACACATAGATCACCACACGCTCGATAACGCACCCGTTGCCGGCTACAATATGGCGTCCTAACAAATGTACAACAGGAAGGACTCCGCCTCGTACCTGTGGGGTGACTCTCGTCCTCGCCCCGGCAGCCGTAAGCTTCTCGCTTCCCCGATCACTGTCAACGAGACAAAAAGGACACGCGTCACCCCAAAATCACCGAAACACAGAGTGCGAGGTGTCGCCCACGTACAAACTTCCCAGCAGTGCAAAGGGAAGACAGAGCTGCTCCCCCTTTGAAGTTGGGGTGAGTGGGGGTGGAGGGGAAGGAGAATAGAGGGGGGGGGAGGGGCGGGCTGTGTGATGCCTCCAGACTGCTGAGGAGCTGACTACATGGTGCCTCGTGCCTCGCCATTACTGCTATGCCTCCACCTGGGGTAGACAAGATGGCAGACACATCATTCGCCCGTAACATCCGTACCATCCCCCCAGGAGCCGGTCACGTGACTGCGGCGGGGGTTCCCGCGTGACACAGGAGGGCGTCCCCCAGTTTCTGGGACAGGGAGGCTCCTGCTGAACTGGTGTGACGGGCGCTGGGCACCGTCTGCCATGTCAGCGGGCAAAAATCTTAATTATAGGAGGGGGCCGGGAGGGGGCACCACCAGATCCGGGCACGCCTTCCATTCAGGCAGAGGGGTATTACACTGGTCCTGGGGAGGCGCCAGCTGGCAGCCGCCCAGACACAGCTCAGGTGCCGCCGCGTAACCTGCCTTAACCCATTCACTGCCACGCCACATGATGTCCCTTCACCAGACCACCACAGAGGGGCGCCGGCAGGTGAGTGTGCCCAGGTGTGCCCCCTCCCCCACCTGTCACAGCGGCAGGGCTGGGCCCGCCGCCCTCTTTTATGGTGGCAGCTTGAAGGAC
>NW_027285214.1:70000-92586 GCF_040894005.1 Engystomops pustulosus | reverse complement strand
TCCCGGCCACTCTTGGCTGTAGGTCCCGGGGAGGAATAATGCCCATGGAAGTAGGAGCTCCTACTTCCAAAGGGGCAAGTCAGCGGGAGAGCCACTTGGCCTATCCGGCACATGTCACTGTCCCCCGGCCACACTTGGCAGTAGGTCCCGGGGAGGAATAATGCCCATGGAAGTAGGAGCTCCTACTTCCAAAGGGGCAAGTCAGCGGGAGAAGCCACTGCCTATCCGGCCAAGAGTCACTGTTCCCCGGCCACACTTGGCAGTAGGTCCCGGGAGGAATAATGCCCATGGAAGTAGGAGCTACTACTTCCAAAGGGGCAAGTCAGCGGAGAAGCCACTTGGCCTATCGGCCAAGAGTCACTGTTCCCGGCCACACTTGGCAGTAGGTCCCGGGGAGGAATAATGCCCATGGAAGTGGGAGCTCCTACTTCCAAAGGGGCAAGTCAGCGGGAGAAGCCACTTGGCCTATCCGGCCAAGAGTCACTGTTCCCCGGCCACACTTGGCAGTAGGTCCCGGGGAGGAATAATGCCCATGGAAGTAAGAGCTCCTACTTCCATAGGGGCAAGTCAGCGGGAGAAGCCACTTGGCCTATCCGGCCAAGAGTCACTGTTCCCCGGCCACACTTGGCAGTATGTCCCGGGGAGGAATAATGCACATGGAAGTAGGAGCTACTACCTCCAAAGGGTGAAGACACTTGGCTCTAAGTCCCGAGAGGTATACTGCCCATGAAGTAAGAGCTCCTACTTCCAAAGGGCAAGTCAGCGGGAGAAGCCACTTGGCCTATCCGGCCAAGAGTCACTGTCCCCGGCCACACTTGGCTGTAGGTCCCGGGGAGGAATAATGCCCATGGAAGTAGGAGCTCCTACTTCCAAAGGGGCAAGTCAGCGGGAGAAGCCACTTGGCCTATCCGGCAAAGAGTCACTGTTCCCCGGCCACACTTGGCTGTAGGTCCCGGGGAGGAATAATGCCCATGGAAGTAGGAGCTCCTACTTCCAAAAGGGCCAGTCAGCGGAGAAGCCACTTGGCCTATCCGGCCAAGAGTCACTGTTCCCCCGGCCACACTTGGCAGTAGGTCCCGGGGAGGAATAATGCCCATGGAAGTAGGAGCTCCTACTTCCAAAGGGGCAAGTCAGCGGGAGAAGCCACTTCGCCTACCCGGCCGAGTGTCACTGTCCCCCGGCCAGACTTGGCGGCAAGTCCCGGGGAGGAATAATGCCCATGGAAGTAGGAGCTCCTACTTCCAAAGGGGCAAGTCAGCGGGAGAAGCCACTTGGCCTATACGGCCACATGTCACTGTCCCCCGGCCACACTTGGCAGTAGGTCCCGGGGAGGAATAATGCCCATGGAAGTAGGAGCTCCTACTTCCAAAGGGGCAAGTCAGCGGGAGAAGCCACTTCGCCTACCCGGCCAAGTGTCACTGTCCCCCGGCCAGACTTGGCGGCAAGTCCCGGGGAGGAATAATGCCCATGGAAGTAGGAGCTCACTTGGCTCTAAGTCTTCGAGAGGTATAATGCCCATGGAAGTAAGAGCTCCAACTTCCAAAGGGCAAGTCAGCGGGAGAAGCCACTTCGCCTACCCGGCCAAGTGTCACTGTCCCCCGGCCAGACTTGGCGGCAAGTCCCGGGGAGGAATAATGCCCATGGAAGTAGGAGCTCCTACTTCCAAAGGGGCAAGTCAGCGGGAGAAGCCACTTGGCCTATCCGGCCACATGTCACTGTCCCCGGCCACACTTGGCAGTAGGTCCCGGGGAGGAATAATGCCCATGAAGTAGGAGCTCCTACTTCCAAAGGGGCAAGTCAGCGGGAGAAGCCACTTCGCCTACCCGGCCAAGTGTCACTGTCCCCCGGCCAGACTTGGCGGCAAGTCCCGGGGAGGAATAATGCCCATGGAAGTAGGAGCTCCTACTTCCAAAGGGGCAAGTCAGCGGGAGAAGCCACTTGGCCTACCCGGCCAAGTGTCACTGTCCCCCGGCCACTCTTGGCTGTAGGTCCCGGGGAGGAATAATGCCCATGGAGTAGGAGCTCCTACTTCCAAAGGGGCAAGTCAGCGGGAGAAGCCACTTGGCCTATCCGGCCACATGTCGCTGTCCCCCGGCCAGACTTGGCGGCAAGTCCCGGGGAGGAATAATGCCCATGAAGTAGGAGCTCCTACTTCCAAAGGGGCAAGTCAGCGGGAGAAGCCACTTCGCCTACCCGGCCAAGTGTCACTGTCCCCCGGCCACTCTTGGCTGTAGGTCCCGGGGAGGAATAATGCCCATGGAAGTAGGAGCTCCTACTTCCAAAGGGGCAAGTCAGCGGGAGAAGCCACTTGGCCTATCCGGCACATGTCACTGTCCCCGGCCAGACTTGGCGGCAAGTCCCGGGGAGGAATAATGCCCATGGAAGTAGGAGCTCCTACTTCCAAAGGGGCAAGTCAGCGGGAGAAGCCACTTCGCCTACCCGGCCAATTGTCACTGTCCCCCGGCCAGACTTGGCGGCAAGTCCCGGGGAGGAATAATGCCCATGGAAGTAGGAGCTCACTTGGCTCTAAGTCTTCGAGAGGTATAATGCCCATGAAGTAAGAGCTCCTACTTCCAAAGGGGCAAGTCAGCGGGAGAAGCCACTTCGCCTACCCGGCCAAGTGTCACTGTCCCCGGCCAGACTTGGCGGCAAGTCCCGGGGAGGAATAATGCCCATGGAAGTAGGAGCTCCTACTTCCAAAGGGGCAAGTAAGCGGAGAAGCCACTTCGCCTACCCGGCCAAGTGTCACTGTCCCCGGCCAGACTTGGCGGCAAGTCCCGGGGAGGAATAATGCCCATGGAAGTAGGAGCTCCTACTTCCAAAGGGGCAAGTCAGCGGGAGAAGCCACTTCGCCTACCCGGCCAAGTGTCACTGTCCCCCGCCAGACTTGGCGGCAAGTCCCGGGGAGGAATAATGCCCATGGAAGTAGGAGCTCCTACTTCCAAAGGGGCAAGTCAGCGGGAGAAGCCACTTCGCCTACCCGGCCAAGTGTCACTGTCCCCCGGCCAGACTTGGCGGCAAGTCCCGGGGAGAATAATGCCCATGGAAGTAGGAGCTCCTACTTCCAAAGGGGCAAGTCAGCGGGAGAAGCCACTTCGCCTACCCGGCCAAGTGTCACTGTCCCCCGGCCAGACTTGGCGGCAAGTCCCGGGGAGGAATAATGCCCATGGAAGTAGGAGCTCACTTGGCTCTAAGTCTTCGAGAGGTATAATGCCCATGGAAGTAAGAGCTCCTACTTCCAAAGGGGCAAGTCAGCGAGAAGCCACTTCGCCTACCCGGCCAAGTGTCACTGTCCCCCGGCCAGACTTGGCGGCAAGTCCCGGGGAGGAATAATGCCCATGGAAGTAGGAGCTCCTACTTCCAAAGGGGCAAGTCAGCGGGAGAAGCCACTTCGCCTACCCGGCCAAGTGTCACTGTCCCCCGGCCAGACTTGGCGGCAAGTCCCGGGGAGGAATAATGCCCATGGAAGTAGGAGCTCCTACTTCCAAAGGGGCAAGTCAGCGGGAGAAGCCACTTGGCCTACCCGGCCAAGTGTCACTGTCCCCCGGCCAGACTTGGCGGCAAGTCCCGGGGAGGAATAATGCCCATGGAAGTAGGAGCTCACTTGGCTCTACGTCTTCGAGAGGTATAATGCCCATGGAAGTAAGAGCTCCTACTTCCAAAGGGGCAAGTCAGCGGGAGAAGCCACTTCGCCTACCCGGCCAAGTGTCACTGTCCCCCGGCCAGACTTGGCGGCAAGTCCCGGGGAGGAATAATGCCCATGGAAGTAGGAGCTCACTTGGCTCTAAGTCTTCGAGAGGTATAATGCCCATGGAAGTAAGAGCTCCTACTTCCAAAGGGGCAAGTCAGCGGGAGAAGCCACTTCGCCTACCCGGCCAAGTGTCACTGTCCCCCGCCAGACTTGGCGCAAGTCCCGGGGAGGAATAATGCCCATGGAAGTAGGAGCTCCTACTTCCAAAGGGGCAAGTCAGCGGGAGAAGCCACTTCGCCTACCCGGCCAAGTGTCACTGTCCCCCGGCCAGACTTGGCGGCAAGTCCCGGGGAGGAATAATGCCCATGGAAGTAGGAGCTCCTACTTCCAAAGGGGCAAGTCAGCGGGAGAAGCCACTTCGCCTACCCGGCCAAGTGTCACTGTCCCCCGGCCAGACTTGGCGGCAAGTCCCGGGGAGGAATAATGCCCCATGGAGCTCGGGCAGGACTAGAAGTAACCTCGTCTGCCCGCTGGAGGGCGCCCTTCCCGGAGCGGAGGGGACCCCCTTGGCCACCAAGTGCAAGCCGAGTTTGGAGCTCGAAACCCGGCCACGCTTGGTCGTAGGTCCCGGTGAGGAACATGGCCATGGAAGTCGGAGCTCAAACCTCCAAACTGACCTCAGCCGGAGCACTTGCTGAGGCTGCCCGGGCATGGGTTACTGTTCCCCGGGCACACTTGGTCGTAGGTCCAAGTGTGGAACGTGTCCATGGAAGTTGAAGTGAAGAGAACCGCGAAAGGAGTTTTTGCGCGAAGCCGCGGCCGAGGAGGGCTCACCGATCCCGGCGTGATTTCTGCCAGGCCCGGTACCCAAACCGAACTCCGCATGGTGGCTGGATCCGCGACCCTGGAACCCTGGGCCGGAGCCTAGGGCGAGAGGGGCCCCATGGAGCTCGGGCAGACTAGAAGTACCCTCGTCTGCCCGCTGGAGGGCGCCCTTCCCGGAGCGGAGGGGACCCCCAAGCGACCAAGTGCAAGCCGAGTTTGGAGCTCGAAACCCGGCCACACTTGGTAGTATGTCCCGGTGAGGAACATGCCCATGGAAGTAAGAGCTCAGCGGGAGGCAGCCACTCAGGCTACACGGGAATGTGTCACTGTCCCCGGCAAGACTTGGCGGCAAGTCCCGGGGAGGAATAGTTCCCATGGAAGTAGCTCAGCGGGAGCAGCCACTCAGGCTACCCGGGAATGTGTCACTGTCCCCCGGCCAAGACTTGGCGGCAAGTCCCGGGGAGGAATAGTTCCCATGGAAGTAGCTCAGCGGGAGCAGCCACTCAGGCTACCCGGAATGTGTCACTGTCCCCCGGCCAGACTTGGCGGCAGGTCCCGGGGAGGAATAGTGCTCATGGAAGTAGCTCAGCGGGAGCAGCTGCTGAGGCTACCCGGGAATGTGTCACTGTCCCTCGGCCACACTTGGTCGTTGATTCCTGATGAGGAACATGCCCATGGAACTAAAGAGTTCAGCGGGAGCAGCCGCTCAGCTACCCGGGAATGTGTCACTGTCCCCCGGCCAGACTTGGCGGCAGGTCCCGGGGAGGAATAGTGCCCATGGAAGTCGGAGCTCCAACCTCCAAGTTGACCTCAGCGGAGCAGCCGCTGAGGCTACCCGGGCCTGGGTGACTGTTCCCCGGCCACACTTGGTCCGGAGGTCCCGGTGTGGAACATGCCCATGGAAGTTGAAGGGAAGAGAACCGCGAAAGGGAGTTTGGAGGCTGAGCCGCGGCCGAGGAGGTCTCACCGATCCCGGCGTGATTCCAGCCAGGCCGGTACCCTATACCGAACTCGACAGGGTGGCTGTATCCGGGACCCTGGAACCCTGGGCGGGGAGCCTAGGGGCGAGAGGGGCCCCATGGAGCTCGGGCAGACTAGAAGTACCCTCGTCTGCCCGCTGGAGGGCGCCCTTCCCGGAGCGGAGGGGACCCCCCAAGCGACCAAGTGCAAGCCGAGTTTGGAGCTCGAAACCCGGCCACACTTGGTAGTATGTCCCGGTGAGGAACATGCCCATGGAAGTAAGAGCTCAGCGGGAGCAGCCACTCAGGCTACCCGGGAATGTGTCACTGTCCCCCGGCCAGACTTGGCGGCAGGTCCCGGGGAGGAATAGTGCCCATGGAAGTAGCCAGCGGGAGCAGCGCTCAGGCTACCCGGGAATGTGTCACTGTCCCCGGCCAGACTTGGCGGCAGGTCCCGGGGAGGAATAGTGCTCATGGAAGTAGCTCAGCGGGAGCAGCTGCTGAGGCTACCCGGGAATGTGTCACTGTCCCTGGGCCACACTTGGTCGTTGGTTCCTGATGAGGAACATGCCCATGGAAGTAAGAGTTCAGCGGGAGAAGCCGCTCAAGCTACCCGGGAATGTGTCACTGTCCCCCGGCCAGACTTGGCGGCAGGTCCCGGGGAGGAATAGTGCCCATGGAAGTCGGAGCTCCAACCTCCAAGTTGACCTCAGCGGGAGCAGCCGCTGAGGCTACCCGGGCATGGGTGACTGTTCCCCGGCCACACTTGGTCGGAGGTCCCGGTGTGGAACATGCCCATGGAAGTTGAAGGGAAGAGACCGCGAAAGGGAGTTTGGAGGCTGAGCCGCGGCCGAGGAGGTCTCACCGATCCCGGCGTGATTCCAGCCAGGCCCGGTACCCTATACCGAACTCGGCAGGGTGGCTGTATCCGGGACCCTGGAACCCTGGGCGGGGAGCCTAGGGGCGAGAGGGGCCCCATGGAGCTCGGGCAGACTAGAAGTACCCTCGTCTGCCCGCTGGAGGGCGCCCTTCCCGGAGCGGAGGGGACCCCCAAGCGACCAAGTGCAAGCCGAGTTTGGAGCTCGAAACCCGGCCACACTTGGTAGTTATGTCCCGGTGAGGAACATGCCCATGGAAGTAAGAGCTCAGCGGGAGCAGCCACTCAGGCTACCCGGCAATGTGTCACTGTTCCCCCGGCCAAGACTTGGCGGCAAGTCCCGGGGAGGAATAGTGCCCATGGAAGTAGCTCAGCGGGAGCAGCCGCTCAGGCTACCCGGGAATGTGTCACTGTCCCCCGGCCAGACTTGGCGGCAGGTCCCGGGGAGGAATAGTGCTCATGGAAGTAGCTCAGCGGGAGCAGCCACTCAGGCTAACCGGAATGTGTCACTGTCCCTGGGCCACACTTGGTCGTTGGTTCCTGATGAGGAACATGCCCATGGAAGTAAGAGTTCAGCGGGAGCAGCCGCTCAGGGCTACCCGGGAATGTGTCACTGTCCCCCGGCCAGACTTGGCGGCAGGTCCCGGGGAGGAATAGTGCCCATGGAAGTCGGAGCTCCAACCTCCAAGTTGACCTCAGCGGGAGCAGCCGCTGAGGCTACCCGGGCATGGGTGACTGTTCCCCGGCCACCACTTGGTCGGAGGTCCCGGTGTGGAACATGCCCATGGAAGTTGAAGGGAAGAGAACCGCGAAAGGAGTTTGGAGGCTGAGCCGCGGCCGAGGAGGTCTCACCGATCCCGGCGTGATTCCAGCCAGGCCCGGTACCCTATACCGAACTCGGCAGGGTGGCTGTATCCGGGACCCTGGAACCCTGGGCGGGGAGCCTAGGGGCGAGAGGGGCCCCATGGAGCTCGGGCAGACTAGAAGTACCCTCGTCTGCCCGCTGGAGGGCGCCCTTCCGGAGCGGAGGGGACCCCCAAGCGACCAAGTGCAAGCCGAGTTTGGAGCTCGAAACCCGGCCACACTTGGTAGTATGTCCCGGTGAGGAACATGCCCATGGAAGTAAGAGCTCAGCGGGAGCAGCCACTCAGGCTACCCGGCAATGTGTCACTGTCCCCCGGCCAAGACTTGGCGGCAAGTCCCGGGGAGGAATAGTGCCCATGGAAGTAGCTCAGCGGGAGCAGCCGCTCAGGCTACCCGGGAATGTGTCACTGTCCCCCGGCCGGACTTGGCGGCAGGTCCCGGGGAGGAATAGTGCTCATGGAAGTAGCTCAGCGGAGCAGCCACTCAGGCTAACCGGGAATGTGTCACTGTCCCTGGGCCACACTTGGTCGTTGGTTCCTGATGAGGAACATGCCCATGGAAGTAAGAGTTCAGCGGGAGCAGCCGCTCAGGGCTACCCGGGAATGTGTCACTGTCCCCCGGCCAGACTTGGCGGCAGGTCCCGGGAGGAATAGTGCCCATGGAAGTCGGAGCTCCAACCTCCAAGTTGACCTCAGCGGGAGCAGCCGCTGAGGCTACCGGGCATGGGTGACTGTTCCCGGCCACACTTGGTCGGAGGTCCCGGTGTGGAACATGCCCATGGAAGTTGAAGGGAAGAGAACCGCGAAAGGGAGTTTGGAGGCTGAGCCGCGGCGAGGAGGTCTCACCGATCCCGGCGTGATTCCAGCCAGGCCCGGTACCCTATACCGAACTCGGCAGGGTGGCTTTAATCCGGGACCCTGGAACCCTGGGCGGGGAGCCTAGGGGCGAGAGGGGCCCCATGGAGCTCGGGCAGACTAGAAGTACCCTCGTCTGCCCGCTGGAGGGCGCCCTTCCCGGAGCGGAGGGGACCCCCAAGCGACCAAGTGCAAGCCGAGTTTGGAGCTCGAAACCCGGCCACACTTGGTAGTTGGTCCCGGTGAGGAACATGCCATGGAAGTAAGAGCTCAGCGGGAGAAGCCACTCAGGCTACCCGGGAATGTGTCACTGTCCCCCGGCCAAGACTTGGCGGCAAGTCCGGGGAGGAATAGTGCCCATGGAAGTAGCTCAGCGGGAGCAGCCACTCAGGCTACCCGGGAATGTGTCACTGTCCCTCGGCCACACTTGGTCGTAGGTCCCGGTGAGGAACATGCCCATGGAAGTCGGAGCTCCAACCTCCAACCGGGTGAAGCCTCCGAGAGCTAGCCGGGAATAGGGCGCAATCCCGGCTACCGCCCTCCAGGCTTGCCCCGGTCGAAAGACCTACGTCCTCGCACCAGCACAAGCGCAAAAATTTTCTAAGTGTGGGAGAACCGAGGACCCGCCCGGTGGCACTCTGCCTCTCGCTGCCGCCCTCCTGGAAGCGTCCTCGGTCACTGTGTGTGCGGCAGATATCAGAGCTCGGAAAGGTGAAAAAGAACCGGTAAGAGGGCGAATCCGGCAGCTCCCTGCCGGGCGAGGACCACCGCGAGCGGCGGGGACGTCAGACGGGAGACGCGCGGCGGACCTTCCGTCGAGTGCCTGGATTTTGACCTCGGAGAAGTTCGAAAAAATTATGCGGTCGGAGCTGTCTGCCCCGGCCGGGGAAGGCTCACCGCCGGCGGCTGCCAACCCCTGGCTTGCCCGCTGGATGCCCTTTCGGAGGCTGCTGAAAAAGAACTGTCAGGCGGGCACCTCTCGGAAGAACCGCAGACCAAAACGACCGGTAAAAATTTTGGGCGATCCGACACGTAGTGCACCTTCGGCGGCAGAGAAAAGCAGCAAAAATACCGGTCAGAGAAGGGGAGTTTTGGTCGACTCTGCCAGGTTTTTGCACTAAGTCAGATCCGTAATGCCAGCGGGACTGAGTCGCTTTTGCGTGCCGTGGTCCTGGAGGCCTGCTCGGACAGAGCGGTCCTTCGGGTCCCGCGGGAAGGGGCATTTCATGTTCCTCTGCGGGAGGTGATCCATTTCTGCGGGAAATGGCGAGCCCCTTCGGCTACAAGAGTGTGTAGGTCCCGCTCAACAGTCTACGTCCTTAACCATCGGGGACTTTGTAGATTTTGCCCAAAATCGCTCTCCGCAGAAACAGAGCGTGAGGTCTCCGCGGCGGAGCCGGAAAAGGTGCGAGGTGAGCGGCATGGTATGACTGGGCTCGTGCCGCTCACTGCTACCCGGAGCGTGGCGCCCTCCGGGTAAAAGGCTAGCCGGGCGAGTAGGTGGGATGACGGGCGCATAAGCAACGCCGTCCCGCCGTACAAGGTGCCGGTGGCCTGGCGAACCACCGGCGTAAGGCTAGCCAGGGCGGACCGCGGGGCAGAGGGCGCATAAGCACGCTCTCTCTCCATCCCACCAGCACAAGCGAAATATTTTCAAAGTGTGGAGAACCGGCTTCCCGACCGGTGGCACTCTGCCTCTCGCTGCCGCCCTCCTGGAAGCGTCCTCGGTCACTCGGAGTACGGCAGATTTAAGAGCTCCGGAATGGTGAAAAAGAACCGGAGAGAGGGCGACTCCGGCTTCTCTCTGCCGGCGAGGACCACCGCAGGCGGCGGGGACGTCTGACAGGAGACGGCGCTGCGGGCAGGCTTTAAAAGTGCATGGGGTTTGGCCTCGGCAAAAGTCGAAAAAATTATGCGGTCGGAGCTGTCTGCCCCGGCCGGGAAGGCTCACCGCCGGCGGCTGCCAACCCTGGCTGCCCGCTGGATGCCCTTTCGGAGGCTTCTGAAAAAGAACTGTCAGGCGGGCACCTCTCGGAAGAACCGCAGACCAAAACGACCGGTAAAAATTTTGGGCGATCCGACCCGTAGTGCACCTTCGGCGGCAGAGAAAAGCAACAAAAATACCGGTCAGAGAAGGGGAGTTTTGGTCGACTCTGCCAGGTTTTTGCACTAAGTCAGATCCGTAATGCCAGCGGGACTGAGTCGCTTTTGCGTGCCGTGGTCCTGGAGGCCTGCTCGGACAGAGCGGTCCTGCGGGTCCCGCGGGAAGGGGCATTTCATGTTCCTCTGCGGGAGGTGATCCATTTTCTGCGGGAAATGGCGAGCCCCTTCGGCTACAAGAGTGTGTAGGTCCCGCTGAACAGTCTACGTCCTTAACCATCGGGGACTTTGTAGATTTTGCCCAAAATCGCTCTCCGCAGAACAGAGCGTGAGGTCTCCGCGGCGGAGGCCGGAAAAGGTGCGAGGTGAGCGGCATGGTATGACTGGGCTCGTGCCGCTCACTGCTACCCGGAGCGTGGCGCCCTCCGGGTAAAAGGCTAGCCGGGGCGAGTAGGTGGGATGACGGGCGCATAAGCAACGCCGTCCCCGCCGTACAAGGTGCCGGTGGCCTGGCGAACCACCGGCGTAAGGCTAGCCAAGGGCGTACCGCGGGGCAGAGGGCGCATAAGCCACGCTCTCTCTCCATCCCACCAGCACAAGCGAAAAATTTTCAAAGTGTGGGAGAACCGGCTTCCCGACCGGTTGCACTCTGCCTCTCGCTGCCGCCCTCCTGGAAGCGTCCTCGGTCACTCGGAGTATGGCAGATTTAAGAGCTCCGGAATGGTGAAAAAGAACCGGAGAGAGGGCGACTCCGGCTTCTCTCTGCCGGGCGAGGACCACCGCAGGCGGCGGGGACGTCTGACAGGAGACGGCGCTGCGGGCAGGCTTTAAAAGTGCATGGGGTTTTGGCCTCGGCGAAAAGTCGAAAAAATTATGCGGTCGGAGCTGTCTGCCCCGGCCGGGGAAGGCTCACCGCCGGCGGCTGCCAAACCCTGGCTTGCCCGCTGGATGGCCTTTCGGAGGCTGCTGAAAAAGAACTGTCAGGCGGGCACCTCTCGGAAGAACCGCAGACCAAAACGACCGGTAAAAATTTTGGGCGATCCGACCCGTAGTGCACCTTCGGCGGCAGAGAAAAGCAACAAAAATACCGGTCAGAGAAGGGGAGTTTTGGGTCGACTCTGCCAGGTTTTTGCACTAAGTCAGATCCGTAATGCCAGCGGGACTGAGTCGCTCTTGCGTGCCGTGGTCCTGGAAGCCTGCTCGGACAGAGTGGTCCTTCGGGTCCCGCGGGAAGGGGCATTTCATGTTCCTCTGCGGGAGGTGGTCCATTTTCTGCGGGAAATGGCGAGCCCTTCGGCTGCAAGAGTGTGGTAGGTCCCGCTCAACAGTCTACGTCCTTAACCATCGGGGACTTTGTAGATTTGGTCAAGATCGCCCCCCGCATGTCCTAGCGGGAGGTCTCCGCGGCGGAGGCCGGAAAAGGTGCGAGGTGAGCGGCATGGTATGACTGGGGCTCGTGCCGCTCACTGCTACCCGGAGCGTGGCGCCCTCCGGGTAAAAGGCTAGCCGGGGCGAGTAGGTGGGATGACGGGCGCATAAGCAACGCCGTCCCCGCCGTACAAGGTGCCGGTGCCTGGCGAACCACCGGCGTAAGGCTAGCCAAGGGCGTACCGCGGGGCAGAGGGCGCATAAGCCACGCTCTCTCTCCATCCCACCAGCACAAGCCGAAAAATTTTCAAAGTGTGGGAGAACCGGCTTCCCGACCAGTTGCACTCTGCCTCTCGCTGCCGCCCTCCTGGAAGCGTCCTCGGTCACTCGGAGTATGGCAGATTTAAGAGCTCCGAATGGTGAAAAAGAACCGAGAGAGGGCGACTCCGGCTTCTCTCTGCCGGGCGAGGACCACCGCAGGCGGCGGGGACGTCTGACAGGAGACGGCGCTGCGGGCAGGCTTTAAAAGTGCAAGGGGTTTTGGCCTCGGCGAAAGTCGAAAAATTATGCGGTCGGAGCTGTCTGCCCCGGCCGGGGAAGGCTCACCGCCGGCGGCTGCCAACCCCTGGCTTGCCCGCTGGATGGCCTTTCGGAGGCTGCTGAAAAAGAACTGTCAGGCGGGCACCTCTCGGAAGAACCGCAGACCAAAACGACCGGTAAAAATTTTGGGCGATCCGACCCGTAGTGCACCTTCGGCGGCAGAGAAAAGCAACAAAAATACCGGTCAGAGAAGGGGAGTTTTGGTCGACTCTGCCAGGTTTTTGCACTAAGTCAGATCCGTAATGCCAGCGGGACTGAGTCGCTCTTGCGTGCCGTGGTCCTGGAAGCCTGCTCGGACAGAGTGGTCCTTCGGGTCCCGCGGGAAGGGGCATTTCATGTTCCTCTGCGGGAGGTGGTCCATTTTCTGCGGGAAATGGCGAGCCCCTTCGGCTGCAAGAGTGTGTAGGTCCCGCTCAACAGTCTACGTCCTTAACCATCGGGGACTTTGTAGATTTTGGTCAAGATCGCCCCCCGCATGTCCTAGCGGGAGGTCTCCGCGGCGGAGGCCGGAAAAGGTGCGAGTGAGCGGCATGGTATGACTGGGCTCGTGCCGCTCACTGCTACCCGGAGCGTGGCGCCCTCCGGGTAAAAGGCTAGCCGGGCGAGTAGGTGGGTTGACGGGCGCATAAGCCACGCCGTCCCCGCCGTACAAGGTGCCGGTGGCCTGGCGAACCACCGGCGTAAGGCTAGCCAAGGGCGTACCGCGGGGCAGAGGGCGCATAAGCCACGCTCTCTCTCCATCCCACCAGCACAAGCGAAAAATTTTCAAAGTGTGGGAGAACCGGCTTCCCGACCGGTGGCACTCTGCCTCTCGCTGCCGTCCTCCTGGAAGCGTCCTCGGTCACTCGGAGTACGGCAGATTTCAGACCTCCGGAATGGTGAAAAAGAACCGGAGAGAGGGCGACTCCGGCTTCTCTCTGCCGGCGAGGACCACCGCAGGCGGCGGGGACGTCTGACAGGAGACGGCGCTGCGGGCAGGCTTTAAAAGTGCATGGGGTTTTGGCCTCGGCAAAAGTCGAAAAAATTATGCGGTCGGAGCTGTCTGCCCCGGCCGGGGAAGGCTCACCGCCGGCGGCTGCCAACTCATGGCTTGCCCGCTGGATGGCCTTTCGGAGGCTTCTGAAAAAGAACTGTCAGGCGGGCACCTCTCGGAAGAACCGCAGACCAAAACGACCGGTAAAAATTTTGGGCGATCCGACCCGTAGTGCACCTTCGGCGGCAGAGAAAAGCAACAAAAATACCGGTCAGAGAAGGGGAGTTTTGGTCGACTCTGCCAGGTTTTTGCACTAAGTCAGATCCGTAATGCCAGCGGGACTGAGTCGCTTTTGCGTGCCGTGGTCCTGGAGGCCTGCTCGGACAGGGCGGTCCTTTCGGGTCCCGCGGGAAGGGGCATTTCATGTTCCTCTGCGGGAGGTGGTCCATTTTCTCTGCGGGAAATGGCGAGCCCCTTCGGCTGCAAGAGTGTGAGGTCCCGCTCAACAGTCTACGTCCTTAACCATCGGGGACTTTGTAGATTTTGGTCAAGATCGCCCCCCGCATGTCCTAGCGGGAGGTCTCCGCGGCGGAGGCCGGAAAAGGTGCGAGGTGAGCGGCATGGTATGACTGGGCTCGTGCCGCTCACTGCTACCCGGAGCGTGGCGCCCTCCGGGTAAAAGGCTAGCGGGGCGAGCAGGTGGGTTGACGGGCGCATAAGCCACGCCGTCCCCGCCGTACAAGGTGCCGGTGGCCTGGCGAACCACCGGCGTAAGGCTAGACAGGGCGGACCGCGGGGCAGAGGGCGCATAAGCCACGCCGTCCCCGCTGTACAAGGTGCCGGTGCCTGGCGAACCACCGGCGTAAGGCTAGCCAAGGGCGTACCGCGGGGCAGAGGGCGCATAAGCCACGCTCTCTCTCCATCCCACCAGAACAAGCGAAAAATTTTCAAAGTGTGGAGAACCGGGGACCCGACCGGTGGCACTCTGCCTCTCGCTGCCGCCCTCCTGGAAGCGTCCTCGGTCACTCGGTGTCCGGCAGATTTCAGAGCTCCGGAATGGTGAAAAAGAACCGGTGAGAGGGCGAAACCGGCTTCTCTCTGCCGGGCGAGGACCACCGCAGGCGGCAAGGGACGTCTGCCAGGAGACGGCGCTGCGGGCAGGCTTTAAAAGTGCATGGGTTTTGGCCTCGGCGAAAGTCGAAAAAATTTGCGGTCGGAGCTGTCTGCCCCGGCCGGGGAAGCTCACCGCCGGCGGCTGCCAACCCCTGGCTTGCCCGCTGGATGCCCTTTCGGAGGCTGCTGAAAAAGAACTGTCAGGCGGGCACCTCTCGGAAGAACCGCAGACCAAAACGACCGGTAAAAATTTTGGGCGATCCGACCCTCAGTGCACCTTCGGCGGCAGAGAAAAGCAACAAAAACACCGGTCAAAGAAGGGAGGTTTTGGTCGACTCTGCCTGGTTTTTGCACAAAGTCAGATCCGTAATGCCAGCGGGACTGAGTCGCTTTTGCGTGCCGTGGTCCTGGAGGCCTGCTCGGACAGAGCGGTCCTTCGGGTCCGCGGGAAGGGGCATTTCATGTTCCTCTGCGGGAGGTGGTCCATTTTCTCGGGAAATGGCGAGCCCCATCGGCTACAAGAGTGTGTAGGTCCCGCTCAACAGTCTACGTCCTTAACCATCGGGGACTTTGTAGATTTGGCAGAAATCGCCCCCCGCAGGTCTAGCGGGAGGTCTCCGCGGCGGAGGCCGGAGAGGGCGCGAGGTGAGCGGCATGGTATGACTGGGTTCGTGCCGCTCACTGGTACCCGGAGCGTGGCGCCCTCCGGGTAAAAGGCTAGCCGGGGCGAGTAGGTGGGTTGACGGGCGCATAAGCCACGCCGTCCCCGCCGTACAAGGTGCCGGTGGCCTGGCGAACCACCGGCGTAAGGCCAGCCAGGCGGACCGCGGGGCAGAGGGCGCATAAGCCACGCTCTCTCTCCATCCCACCAGAACAAGCGAAAAATTTTCAAAGTGTGGGAGAACCGGCGACCCGACCGGTGGCACTCTGCCTCTCGCTGCCGCCCTCCTGGAAGCGTCCTCGGTCACTCGGTGTCCGGCAGATTTCAGAGCTCCTGAATGGTGAAAAAGAACGGAGAGGGGGCGACTCCGGCTTCTCTCTGCCGGGCGAGGACCACCGCAGGCGGCAAGGGACGTCTGACAGGAGACGGCGCTGCGGGCAGGCTTTAAAAGTGCATGGGGTTTTGGCCTCGGCGAAAGTCGAAAAAAATTTTGCGGTCGGAGCCGTCTGCCCCGGCCGGGGAAGGCTCACCGCCGGCGGCTGCCAACCCCTGGCTTGCCCGCTGGATGGCCTTTCGGAGGCTGCTGAAAAAGAACTGTCAGGCGGGCACCTCTCGGAAGAACCGCAGACCAAAACGACCGGTAAAAATTTTGGGCGATCCGACCCTCAGTGCACCTTCGGCGGCAGAGAAAAGCATCAAAAATACCGGTCAAAGAAGCGAGGTTTTGGTCGACTCTGCCAGGTTTTGCACAAAGTGTTGGCATCGTGCGGCGTCGCGCTTTGCCGTACCGTTCCCCAATGGAGCGGCGCCCGGCGGGTAGGCTAGCCATGTGAGGTCGAGGGCGGGAGACGGGACGTAAGCCAGGCCGTTCTCCACAAGAAATTCCGGACGCGGAGACCCCTTCTCCGCCCTACGGTCCCCAATGGGGTGGCGCCCGGCGGGTGAGGCTAGCCATGGGAGACGGGACGTAAGCCAGGCCGTTCTCCACAAGAAATTCCGTACGCGGAGACCCCTTCTCCGCCCTACGGTCCCCAATGGGGTGGCGCCCGGCGGGTGAGGCTAGCCATGTGAGGTCGAGGGCGGGAGGACGGGACGTAAGCCAGGCCGTTCTCCACAAGTAAATTCCGGACGCGGAGACCCCTTCTCCGCCCTACGGTCCCCAATGGGGTGGCGCCCGGCGGGTGAGGCTAGCCGTGTGAGGTCGAGGGCGGGAGACGGGACGTAAGCCAGGCCGTTCTCCACAAGTAAATTCCGGACGCGGAGACCCCTTCTCCGCCCTACGGTCCCCAATGGGGTGGCGCCCGGCGGGTGAGGCTAGCCATGTGAGGTCGAGGGCGGGAGGACGGGACGTAAGCCAGGCCGTTCTCCACAAGTAAATTCCGGACGCGGAGACCCCTTCTCCGCCCTACGGTCCCCAATGGGGTGGCTCCCGGCGGGTGAGGCTAGCCATGTGAGGTCGAGGGCGGGAGGACGGGACGCAAGCCAGGCCGTTCTCCACAAACTCCCAGCGGTGGTCTCGGCTCTCCGCTCTTTTGATCGATCTGACACAGCGCGATCCGGCGGGGCAGGGCACTTTGCTCGGTCAGGGGTATTGGCCCCGGCCGGTTTATGGTAAAGCGTTTCCTTAGCCTCAGTCTTGGTCGCGCATCAATCCCCCGCTCCCCGTGAGCGCTGTGGTCCTCTGCCTA
Organism: Engystomops pustulosus; assembly: GCF_040894005.1. Taxonomy (NCBI): domain Eukaryota; kingdom Metazoa; phylum Chordata; class Amphibia; order Anura; family Leptodactylidae; genus Engystomops; species Engystomops pustulosus. The sequence continues at coordinate 76,013 of NW_027285214.1, read as the reverse complement.
AGGTTGTGTAGCGCGGTGCCAGTGTGGTCCTCGCACGGCCCCGCTCCTGCCACAGCGGTAGGACTCTCTGCTTCGGCTGAGGTTTGCTACGAAGCGTATGGAACGGGCCGTACTCCACCGTACCGTGGGTGGGGGGCGGCGGCGGCGGCGGCAGCGTCCAGCGCGGAGCTCCGGCCCCCGCGGCAGCGCCTCGCCTAGTGTCCCTCGGGCAAGTCCAATCGCCCCCGCCCGGTCGGAGAGCGCAGACACACCTCTGTGTCCACGGTTTATTTCCGCAGCACGAAAAGGGACGGCTCCCGCCTGCTCTCGCGGCGGCGACGAGGCTTAGACCCACCGTGGCGTATCCGCGGTAGGTATGCTCGTCGGTCGGAGGAGCGGTTGCGGTCGAGTGGTCCCCAGTGTACCCTGTTAGCGCTGCCCCGCCTACGCCTGAAGAGCTGCGGACCGAGAAAAAGGTTCGCTCCGCTGCTGACGGCGAAGCGCGCGGCACGCCGCGGAAGAGGAGAGGAGCGGTCGCCCCCGGGGCGGCTCCCCTCCGAGTCCGGCAGAAAGCAGAGATTGTAGCGAGGGGGGGGTTTCTAAATTCCCGGGCGTGTTATCCCCAGCGGTAGCCTTTGATCTTCAACCGCAAGCACGATCGCACGTTCACCACCACCGTCCTAGGAGCCGGGCCAGAGGCGGGCGGCAGACGAAACCGACATGAGCGCTTAAGGGTATTGCACCCCCGGCGCCCAGACCCTGGAAATTGAGTCTGGCCCCAAAGCCACCCGCGTCCTCCTTGGCGCTCCCGAGTACATGGTCGTAGATGGGCCATCGGTCGCTAATGCCAAACTGCGTCCCAGGGGTGCGTCCCCTCTGACCAACGGCAGACCCATCCCTCTCGCCAATCCGCGGATCCCGCCAGGTCCCGAACAGGGCTCGTCCTTTAGCGTTTCAAATGCGCCCTCCCCGCCATACGAGGGTTGAGGACCGTAGCCTTCCTTACGAGAGGCACCAGGGGGTGCGCCTGCTCGAGGGCCCGGCCGTGGGCGTAACGCTTGGGCCGCCCGGGGGAGTCGGTAGACCATGGGAGACCAAACACTCGCACACGAACGTTGCCCGTGCTTTTGTGGAAGAGAGCTTCTTGCGAGGTTGTCGCTGCGGTGGCGCCCGGACAAACCCTATCCCTAAAACTTCTGGGGAATTGGCGTCTAAGCCTGCACCCTGCACGGTATCCCTGCACCCACGAAGGGGCCGTGGAAGGCTTGGGGGTCGCGCCGGCGAAACCGACCGGATGCCCGGGGTACTGAACCCCCGGGTCCCACCCTGGAAATTGAGCCGTCCGACCCCGCCACGTCTTCCTAGTGCTCTCCTTGGCTCCCCCGCCTGTGGGCATCGTTAGGGGCTGCGGTCATCAGCGCCGGCTAAGCTTCGGCAACACGGCCGACCCACCCCTTCGGCGCCTGGGGGTGCCTGGTCCCAGTCCGGGCCGTTCCGTAGGGGCGGCTATCCCTTACATGAGGGACTCGGTGCGTCCGCTCGGGCTGCGGGGCTCCGGCTCCGACAGCCGGGGAGTGGTTTTGACCGCGGGCCTCCACGGGAACCGGCAGGGACCGGACAGGCGTCAAGACGAAATAACCCCGGCACCCTCTGCTTCCAAAGCGAGGGACCTTTGGCCGAGCGGGGGCACCGGAAGCCGAACCGACCCCAACCCCTCTTCCTACCCCAGGGCTGGGCTGACCAATCCCCTGATCGGGTCTAAAATGGAAGAAGGGATTCGAGGGAAGGGGCTGGCGGAAGGCAGTTGCCCGACGGAGTAGGCGAAGGCCAGGCCGTTTCCGAGTCCCGAGCAGAGGAGGGCGAACTCGCTCTTCATCGACCGACGGCGAGGCGAGGGCGGTGGCTGCCGCGGGGAAGACTCCATTGCTCGTCAGCGCGCTAGGAGCGGGGCCGACTGGCTGCTCGGGGTATGGCATCCCCGGGGGCCCACCCTGGAAATCTTCGCTCCTCAGCCGCTGCAGGTTATAAGGTCCCGCCGCGCGTAAGCGCTCAACTCTCCGACCCACGGATGTCGAGCCCATGGTGAGCCGGCCGTTTCGTACGGGGAAAAGGGGTCCTCTGGCCCCACATCGATCGAGGGGGTTTAGATCCGCGGAGGCACGCACCGCGAGGCGAATCGCTGCTTTTCCCAAGAGGTTAACCTTCAAACCACCGAGTAGGTTCGGGGCAGGGCCGACAGTCTGCACTGGGGTATTGCATCCCTGGTGGGGCGACCCTGGAAATCTCTGCCCCTTTCCACTCTTTCGGTTGGGCCTCTCGTCGGGGCGAGCGTAAGTCGGCAAGCAGACGTGGGGAAGAGGCTTCTTACCGGTGACACTCCCTTCGTGAGAGAGGCAGGTACTCGCCCCGGGACCCCGGTCCAAATCTGCGCGGGCCGGACGGCCTCGGCCTAGCCGGAAGGCCGCTCCCGCGAAGCCAGGGAGCCGAAAAAATAACCCCGACACCCTCCGCGACCTCGCGTGCTTCCAAAGCGAGGGGAACCTTTGGCCGAGCGGGGCACCCGAAGCCGAACCGACCCCAACCCCTCTTCTTACCCCAGGGCTGGGCTGACCAATCCCTGATCGGGTCTAAAATGGAAGAAGGGATTCGAGGGAAGGGGCTGGCGGAAGGCAGTTGCCCGACGGAGTAGGCGAAGGCCAGGCCGTTTCCAAATCCCGAGCCAGAGGAGGGCGAACGACGTTCTTCATCGACCGACGGCGAGGCTAGGGCGAGGGCGGGGGCTGCCGCGGGGAAGACTCCATTGCTTGCCAGCGTGCTAGGAGCGGGGCCGACAGGCTGCTCGGGGTATGGCATCCCGGGGCCCACCCTGGAAATCTTCGCTCCTCAGCCGCTGCAGGTTATAAGGTCCCGCCGCGCGTAAGCGCTCAACTCCCCGACCCACGGACGTCGAGCCCATGGTGAGCTGACAGTTTCGTACGGGGAAAAGGGGTCCTCTGGCCCCACATCGATCGAGGGGGTTAGATCCGCGGAGGCACGCACCGCGAGGCGAATCGCTGCTTTTCCCAAGAGGTTAACCTTCAAACCACCGAGTAGGTTCGGGGCAGGGCCGACTGTCTGCACTGGGGTATTGCATCCCTGGTGGGGCGACCCTGGAAATCTCTGCCCCTTTCCACTCTTTCGGTTGGGCCTCTCGTCGGGCAGCGTAGTCGGCAAGCAGACGTGGGAAGAGGCTTCTTACCGGTGACACTCCCTTCGTGAGAGAGGCAGGTACTCGCCCCGCACCCCGGTCCAAATCTGCTCGGTCCGGCCGTCGTCGGCCCTAGCCGAAGGCCGCTCCCGCGAAGCCAGGCGATCCGAACCGAGGATCCGCGCGAGCCTTCTCCAAGCCCTCTGCCGGCGCTGGTGTTGAAAGCGTAGCGGACCCTGTTCGCCGGAGCGATAGGAGCGGAGCACCGGTCCCGCAGGGTTGAAAGCTGGGTAGCAGCGCCGTAGCTTCCCTCCCAGCCTTCCCCGGACCTGGCGCCCGATCCCCTCCGCTCCTCTGTGCGTGGCGGGCGGCGCTGCATGGGTACGTCGCGACGGCTCCTATCGTCTCTCTCGCTTATAACAGTGTGGGAGAGGTGGTGGTGGAGCCGTCCGACACTCGAGGTGCTGAAGTTGAGCGTCCAATGCTTTCCTTCTATGCGCAGCCTACAGGAGCTGTCCGAGCTTCGGAGGTGCTGATGGAGGTGAGAGTCGAGCGCCACTTCTTGGCTGAACTGGAGTGGGGAAAGCCAGCGACTGCGAGAGGGAGGGAAGGGAAGGCTTTTTCGGGTCCTTGGAAGGGACCGAGAGCATCTTTCTTGCCCCCCTGCCCTAAGCTCCATCCAATGTTGTCTGCGAGGTCTTCTCCGGCGGCGGAGAAGCGCTGCGGTAGCAGCAGCAGCAACGAGCGTTCCCATTAGCTCACGGAGCCCTGACTCCAAGAGTCTACCCCTCAGAGCTCGGCTACCTGGTTGATCCTGCCAGTAGTATATGCTTGTTTTAAAGATTAAGCCATGCATGTCTAAGTACTGACTATTTCTTTACGGTGAAACTGCGAATGGCTCATTAAATCAGTTATGGTTCCTTTGATCGTTCCGCATTGATGATGTGCTACTCGGATAACTGTGGCAATTCTAGAGCTAATACGTGCCCAAGAGCGCTGCCCTCCAGGAAGGCCGTGCATTTAATCAGACTTAAAACCAATCCGGGGAGCCCTGGTCCGCGGCGGGGTCTCCGGGCCCGCTGCGGCGCCAGCCCCGTCCTAGACTTGGCGACTCTAGGTGACCTCGGGCCGATCGCACGTCCTCCGTGACGGCGACGATCTATTCAGGTTTCTGCCCTATCAACTGTCGATGGTATCTAACCCGCCTACCATGGTGACAACGGGTACGGGGAATTAGGGTTCGGTTCCGGAGAGGGAGCCTGAGAAACGGCTACCACATCCAAGGAAGGCAGCAGGCGCGCCAAATTACCCACTCCCGACACGGGGAGGTAGTGACGAAAAATAACATACAAGACTCTTTCGAGGCCTTGTAATTGGAATGAGTACAATTTAAATCCTTTAACCAGGATCCATTGGAGGGCAAGTCTGGTGCCAGCAGCCGCGGTAATTCCAGCTCCATAGCGTAAGTTAAAGTTGCTGCAGTTAAAAAGCTCGTAGTTGGATTTCGGGGAAGGGCTGGCGGTCCGCCGAGAGGCGAGCCTACCGCCAGTCCCGGACCCCTGTCTCTCGGGCGCCCCCCGGGATGCGCTCGCTGCGTGTCCCGGGGCCCGAAGCGTTTTACTTTGAAAAAATTAGAGTGTTCAAAGCAGGCCGTTCGCCTGAATATCGCAGCTAAGAATAATGGAACAGGACCTTGGTTCTATTTTGTTGTTTTGAGAACTAGGCCATGATTGAGAGGGACGGCCGGGGGCACCCGTACTGTGCTGCTAGAGTGAAATTCTTGGACCGGCGCAAGACGCCCGAGAGCGAAAGCATTTGCCAAGAATGTTTTCATTAATCAAGAACGAAAGTCGGAGGTTCGAAGACGATCAGATACCGTCGTAGTTCCGACCATAAACGATGCCGACCGGCGATCCGGCGGCGTTATTCCCATGACCCACTGCGCAGCCTCCGGGAAACCAAAGTCTTTGGGTTCCGGGGGGAGTATGGTTGCAAAGCTGAAACTTAAAGGAATTGACGGAAGGGCACCACCAGGAGTGGAGCCTGCGGCTTAATTTGACTCAACACGGGGAACCTCCCGGCCCGGGACACGGAAAGATGACAGATTGATAGCTCTTTCTCGATTCTGTGGGTGGTGTGCATGGCCGTTCTTAGTTGGTGGAGCGATTTGTCTGGTTAATTCCGATAACGAACGAGACTCCCGCATGCTAAATATGTTACGCGACCCCCCGCGGTCCGCGTTCAGCTTCTTAGAGGGACAAGTGGCGCTTAGCCACGCGAGATCGAGCAATAACAGGTCTGTGATGCCCTTAGATGTCCGGGCAGCACGCGCGCTACACTGAACGGCTCAGCGTGTGTCTACCCTGCGCCGGCAGGCGGCGGGTAACCCGCTGAACCCCGTTCGTGATAGGGATCGGGGATTGCAATTGTTCCCCATCAACGAGGATTCTCAGTAAGTGCGGGTCATTAGCTCGCGTTGATTAAGTCCCTGCCCTTTGTACACCACCGCCCGTCGCTACTACCGATTGGATGGTTAGTGAGGTCTCGGATCGGCCCCGCGGGGGACTCCTCGGAGCTCCTCTGCGGTGTTGCCCGAGAAGACGACCGAACTGTACTATCTAGAGGAAGTAAAAGTCGTAACAAGGTTTCCGTAGGTGAACTGCGGAAGGATCATTACCGTCGAATGCATCGACAAACCCTCTCCCGTCCGGGCACGAAGCTTGGCGGCGACGAGCGGAGACGTCGACAGCATCAGCAGCGTTGAGCGAGCAACTCAGCGGCAGAGATGGAGGTGGGCGAGCCGGCAGAGCAGCGGTCCTTTCCCGCCGGCAGAGCCAGCGGGTCCTT
>NW_027285214.1:37500-62500 GCF_040894005.1 Engystomops pustulosus | reverse complement strand
TCCGAAGTGATGACGTCAGCGGGAGCAGCCGCTCGGCCGTATCCGGCGGCATGTCACTGTTCCCCGGCCAGACTTGGCGGCAAGTCCCGGGGACGAACAAGCCCATGGAAGTAGGGGCTCAGCGGGAGCAGCCAGTTGGCCTATCCGGCCACATGTCACTGTCCCCCGGCCAGACTTGGCGGCAAGTCCCGGGGAGGAACAAGCCCATGGAAGTAGGAGCTCCGACTTCCAAAGTGATGACGTCAGCGGGAGCAGCCGCTCGGCCGTATCCGGCGGCATGTCACTGTTCCCCGGCCAGACTTGGTATCCGGCGGCATGTCACTGTTCCCCGGCCAGACTTGGCGGCAAGTCCCGGGGACGAACAAGCCCATGGAAGTAGGGGCTCAGCGGGAGCAGCCAGTTGGCCTATCCGGCCACATGTCACTGTCCCCCGGCCAGACTTGGCGGCAAGTCCCGGGGAGGAACAAGCCCATGGAAGTAGGAGCTCCGACTTCCAAAGTGATGACGTCAGCGGGAGCAGCCGCTCGGCCGTATCCGGCGGCATGTCACTGTTCCCCGGCCAGACTTGGCGGCAAGTCCCGGGACGAACAAGCCCATGGAAGTAGGGGCTCAGCGGGAGCAGCCAGTTGGCCTATCCGGCCACATGTCACTGTCCCCCGGCCAGACTTGGCGGCAAGTCCCGGGGAGGAACAAGCCCATGGAAGTAGGAGCTCCGACTTCCAAAGTGATGACGTCAGCGGGAGCAGCCGCTCGGCCGTATCCGGCGGCATGTCACTGTTCCCCGGCCAGACTTGGCGGCAAGTCCCGGGGACGAACAAGCCCATGGAAGTAGGGGCTCAGCGGGAGCAGCCAGTTGGCCTATCCGGCCACATGTCACTGTCCCCCGGCCAGACTTGGCGGCAAGTCCCGGGGAGGAACAAGCCCATGGAAGTAGGAGCTCCTACTTCCAAAGCGATGACGTCAGCGGGAGCAGCCGCTCGGCCGTATCCGGCGGCATGTCACTGTTCCCGGCCAGACTTGGCGGCAAGTCCCGGGGGACGAACAAGCCCATGGAAGTAGGGGCTCAGCGGGAGCAGCCAGTTGGCCTATCCGGCCACATGTCACTGTCCCCCGGCCAGACTTGGCGGCAAGTCCCGGGGAGGAACAAGCCCATGGAAGTAGGAGCTCCTACTTCCAAAGCGATGACGTCAGCGGGAGAAGCCGCTCGGCCTATCCGGCCACATGTCACCGTCCCCCGGCCACACTTGGCTATAGGTCCCGGGGAGGAATAATGCCCATGGAAGTAGGAGCTCCTACTTCCAAAGGGGCAAGTCAGCGGGAGCAGCCACTTGGCCTATTCGGCCAAGTTTCACTGTTCCCCGGCCACACTTGGCTGTAGGTCCCGGAGAGGAATAATGCCCATGGAAGTAAGAGCTCCTACCTCCAAAGGGGCAAGTCAGCGGGAGAAGCCACTTGGCCTATCCGGCCACATGTCACTGTCCCCCGGCCAAGCTTGGCTGTAGGTCCCGGGGAGGAATAATGCCCATGGAAGTAGGAGCTCCTACTTCCAAAGGGGCAAGTCAGCGGAAGAAGCCACTAGTTCTATCCGGCCAAGAGTCACTGTTCCCCGGCCTTACTTGGCAGTAGGTCCCGGGGAGGAATAATGCCCATGGAAGTAGGAGCTCCTACTTCCAAAGGGGCAAGTCAGCGGGAGAAGCCACTTGGCCTATCCGGCCAAGAGTCACTGTTCCCCGGCCACTCTTGGCAGTAGGTCCCGGGGAGGAATAATGCCCATGGAAGTAGGAGCTCCTACTTCCAAAGGGGCGGCCAAGAGTCACTGTTCCCCGGCCTTACTTGGCAGTAGGTCCCGGGGAGGAATAATGCCCATGGAAGTAGGAGCTCCTACTTCCAAAGGGGCAAGTCAGCGGGAGAAGCCACTTGGCCTATCCGGCCAAGAGTCACTGTTCCCCGGCCACTCTTGGCAGTAGGTCCCGGGGAGGAATAATGCCCATGGAAGTAGGAGCTCCTACTTCCAAAGGGGCAAGTCAGCGGGAGAAGCCACTAGTTCTATCCGGCCAAGAGTCACTGTTCCCCGGCTACACTTGGCAGTAGGTCCCGGGGAGGAATAATGCCCATGGAAGTAGGAGCTACTACCTCCAAAGGGTGAAGACACTTGGCTCTAAGTCCCCGAGAGGTATACTGCCCATGGGAGTAAGAGCTCCTACTTCCAAAGGGGCAAGTCAGCGGGAGAAGCCACTTGGCCTACCCGGCCAAGAGTCACTGTTCCCCGGCCACACTTGGCAGTAGGTCCCGGGGAGGAATAATGCCCATGGAAGTAGGAGCTCCTACTTCCAAAGGGGCAAGTCAGCGGGAGAAGCCACTTGGCCTACGCGGCCAAGAGTCACTGTTCCCCGGCCACACTTGGCAGTAGGTCCCGGGGAGGAATAATGCCCATGGAAGTAGGAGCTCCTACTTCCAAAGGGGCAAGTCAGCGGGAGAAGCCACTTGGCCTATCCAACCACATGTCACTGTCCCCCGGCCACACTTGGCTGTAGGTCCCGGGGAGGAATAATGCCCATGGAAGTAGGAGCTCCTACTTCCAAAGGGGCAAGTCAGCGGAAGAAGCCACTAGTTCTATCCGGCCAAGAGTCACTGTTCCCCGGCCTTACTTGGCAGTAGGTCCCGGGGAGGAATAATGCCCATGGAAGTAGGAGCTCCTACTTCCAAAGGGGCAAGTCAGCGGGAGAAGCCACTTGGCCTATCCGGCCAAGAGTCACTGTTCCCCGGCCACACTTGGCAATAGGTCCCGGGGAGGAATAATGCCCATGGAAGTAGGAGCTCCTACTTCCAAAGGGGCAAGTCAGCGGGAGAAGCCACTAGTTCTATCCGGCCAAGAGTCACTGTTCCCCGGCTACACTTGGCAGTAGGTCCCGGGGAGGAATAATGCCCATGGAAGTAGGAGCTACTACCTCCAAAGGGTGAAGACACTTGGCTCTAAGTCCCCGAGAGGTATACTGCCCATGGGAGTAAGAGCTCCTACTTCCAAAGGGGCAAGTCAGCGGGAGAAGCCACTTGGCCTACCCGGCCAAGAGTCACTGTTCCCCGGCCACACTTGGCAGTAGGTCCCGGGGAGGAATAATGCCCATGGAAGTAGGAGCTCCTACTTCCAAAGGGGCAAGTCAGCGGGAGAAGCCACTTGGCCTACCCGGCCAAGAGTCACTGTTCCCCGGCCACACTTGGCAGTAGGTCCCAAGGAGGAATAATGCCCATGGAAGTAGGAGCTCCTACTTCCAAAGGGGCAAGTCAGCGGGAGAAGCCACTTGGCCTATCCGGCCACATGTCACTGTCCCCCGGCCACACTTGGCTGTAGGTCCCGGGGAGGAATAATGCCCATGGAAGTAGGAGCTCCTACTTCCAAAGGGGCAAGTCAGCGGAAGAAGCCACTAGTTCTATCCGGCCAAGAGTCACTGTTCCCCGGCCTTACTTGGCAGTAGGTCCCGGGGAGGAATAATGCCCATGGAAGTAGGAGCTCCTACTTCCAAAGGGGCAAGTCAGCGGGAGAAGCCACTTGGCCTATCCGGCCAAGAGTCACTGTTCCCCGGCCACACTTGGCAATAGGTCCCGGGGAGGAATAATGCCCATGGAAGTAGGAGCTCCTACTTCCAAAGGGGCAAGTCAGCGGGAGAAGCCACTAGTTCTATCCGGCCAAGAGTCACTGTTCCCCGGCCACACTTGGCAGTAGGTCCCGGGGAGGAATAATGCCCATGGAAGTAGGAGCTACCACCTCCAAAGGGTGAAGACACTTGGCTCTAAGTCCCCGAGAGGTATACTGCCCATGGGAGTAAGAGCTCCTACTTCCAAAGGGGCAAGTCAGCGGGAGAAGCCACTTGGCCTATCCGGCCAAGAGTCACTGTTCCCCGGCCACACTTGGCAGTAGGTCCCGGAGAGGAATAGTGCCCATGGAAGTAGGAGCTCCTACTTCCAAAGGGGCAAGTCAGCGGGAGAAGCCACTTGGCCTACACGGCCAAGAGTCACTGTTCCCCGGCCACACTTGGCAGTAGGTCCCGGGGAGGAATAATGCCCATGGAAGTAGGAGCTACTACCTCCAAAGGGGCAAGTCAGCGGGAGAAGCCACTTGGCCTATCCGGCCAAGAGTCACTGTTCCCCGGCCACTCTTGGCAGTAGGTCCCGGGGAGGAATAATGCCCATGGAAGTAGGAGCTCCTACCTCCAAAGGGGCAAGTCAGCGGGAGAAGCCACTTGGCCTACCCGGCCAAGAGTCACTGTTCCCCGGCCACACTTGGCAGTAGGTCCCGGGGAGGAATAATGCCCATGGAAGTAGGAGCTCCTACCTCCAAAGGGGCAAGTCAGCGGGAGAAGCCACTTGGCCTATCCGGCCAAGAGTCACTGTTCCCCGGCCACACTTGGCAGTAGGTCCCGGGGAGGAATAATGCCCATGGAAGTAAGAGCTCCTACTTCCAAAGGGGCAAGTCAGCGGGAGAAGCCACTTGGCCTATCCGGCCAAGAGTCACTGTTCCCCGGCCACACTTGGCAATAGGTCCCGGGGAGGAATAATGCCCATGGAAGTAGGAGCTCCTACTTCCAAAGGGGCAAGTCAGCGGGAGAAGCCACTTGGCCTATCCGGCCAAGAGTCACTGTTCCCCGGCCACACTTGGCAGTAGGTCCCGGGGAGGAATAATGCCCATGGAAGTAGGAGCTCCTACTTCCAAAGGGGCAAGTCAGCGGGAGAAGCCACTTGGCCTATCCGGCCACATGTCACTGTCCCCCGGCCAAGCTTGGCTGTAGGTCCCGGGGAGGAATAATGCCCATGGAAGTAGGAGCTCCTACTTCCAAAGGGGCAAGTCAGCGGAAGAAGCCACTAGTTCTATCCGGCCAAGAGTCACTGTTCCCCGGCCACACTTGGCAGTAGGTCCCGGGGAGGAATAATGCCCATGGAAGTAGGAGCTCCTACTTCCAAAGGGGCAAGTCAGCGGGAGAAGCCACTTGGCCTACCCAGGCAAGAGTCACTGTTCCCCGGCCACACTTGGCAGTAGGTCCCGGGGAGGAATAATGCCCATGGAAGTAGGAGCTCCTACTTCCAAAGGGGCAAGTCAGCGGGAGAAGCCACTTGGCCTATCCGGCCAAGAGTCACTGTTCCCCGGCCACACTTGGCAGTAGGTCCCGGGGAGGAATAATGACCATGGAAGTAAGAGCTCCTACTTCCAAAGGGGCAAGTCAGCGGGAGAAGCCACTTGGCCTATCCGGCCAAGAGTCACTGTTCCCCGGCCACACTTGGCAGTAGGTCCCGGGGAGGAATAATGCCCATGGAAGTAAGAGCTCCTACTTCCATAGGGGCAAGTCAGCGGGAGAAGCCACTTGGCCTATCCGGCCAAGAGTCACTGTTCCCCGGCTACACTTGGCAGTAGGTCCCGGGGAGGAATAATGACCATGGAAGTAAGAGCTCCTACTTCCAAAGGGGCAAGTCAGCGGGAGAAGCCACTTGGCCTATGCGGCCAAGAGTCACTGTTCCCCGGCCACACTTGGCAGTAGGTCCCGGGGAGGAATAATGCCCATGGAAGTAAGAGCTCCTACTTCCAAAGGGGCAAGTCAGCGGGAGAAGCCACTTGGCCTATCCGGCCAAGAGTCACTGTTCCCCGGCTACACTTGGCAGTAGGTCCCGGGGAGGAATAATGACCATGGAAGTAAGAGCTCCTACTTCCAAAGGGGCAAGTCAGCGGGAGAAGCCACTTGGCCTATGCGGCCAAGAGTCACTGTTCCCCGGCCACACTTGGCAGTAGGTCCCGGGGAGGAATAATGCCCATGGAAGTAAGAGCTCCTACTTCCAAAGGGGCAAGTCAGCGGGAGAAGCCACTTGGCCTATCCGGCAAAGAGTCACTGTTCCCCGGCTACACTTGGCAGTAGGTCCCGGGGAGGAATAATGACCATGGAAGTAAGAGCTCCTACTTCCAAAGGGGCAAGTCAGCGGGAGAAGCCACTTGGCCTATCCGGCCAAGAGTCACTGTTCCCCGGCCACACTTGGCAGTAGGTCCCGGGGAGGAATAATGCCCATGGAAGTAAGAGCTCCTACTTCCAAAGGGGCAAGTCAGCGGGAGAAGCCACTTGGCCTATCCGGCCAAGAGTCACTGTTCCCCGGCCACACTTGGCAGTAGGTCCCGGGGAGGAATAATGCCCATGGAAGTAGGAGCTCCTACTTCCAAAGGGGCAAGTCAGCGGGAGAAGCCACTTGGCCTACCCGGCCAAGAGTCACTGTTCCCCGGCCACACTTGGCAGTAGGTCCCGGGGAGGAATAATGCCCATGGAAGTAGGAGCTCCTACTTCCAAAGGGGCAAGTCAGCGGGAGAAGCCACTTGGCCTATCCGGCCAAGAGTCACTGTCCCCCGGCCACACTTGGCAGTAGGTCCCGGGGAGGAATAATGCCCATGGAAGTAGGAGCTCCTACTTCCAAAGGGGCAAGTCAGCGGGAGAAGCCACTTCGCCTACCCGGCCAAGTGTCACTGTCCCCCGGCCAGACTTGGCGGCAAGTCCCGGGGAGGAATAATGCCCATGGAAGTAGGAGCTCACTTGGCTCTAAGTCTTCGAGAGGTATAATGCCCATGGAAGTAAGAGCTCCTACTTCCAAAGGGGCAAGTCAGCGGGAGAAGCCACTTCGCCTACCCGGCCAAGTGTCACTGTCCCCCGGCCAGACTTGGCGGCAAGTCCCGGGGAGGAATAATGCCCATGGAAGTAGGAGCTCCTACTTCCGAAGGGGCAAGTCAGCGGGAGAAGCCACTTCGCCTACCCGGCCAAGTGTCACTGTCCCCCGGCCAGACTTGGCGGCAAGTCCCGGGGAGGAATAATGCCCATGGAAGTAGGAGCTCACTTGGCTCTAAGTCTTCGAGAGGTATAATGCCCATGGAAGTAAGAGCTCCTACTTCCAAAGGGGCAAGTCAGCGGGAGAAGCCACTTCGCCTACCCGGCCAAGTGTCACTGTCCCCCGGCCAGACTTGGCGGCAAGTCCCGGGGAGGAATAATGCCCATGGAAGTAGGAGCTCCTACTTCCAAAGGGGCAAGTCAGCGGGAGAAGCCACTTGGCCTATCCGGCCAAGAGTCACTGTTCCCCGGCCACACTTGGCAGGAGGTCCCGGGGAGGAATAATGCCCATGGAAGTAGGAGCTCCTACTTCCAAAGGGGCAAGTCAGCGGGAGAAGCCACTTGGCCTATCCGGCCAAGAGTCACTGTTCCCCGGCCACACTTGGCAGTAGGTCCCGGGGAGGAATAATGCCCATGGAAGTAGGAGCTCCTACTTCCAAAGGGGCAAGTCAGCGGGAGAAGCCACTTGGCCTAACCGGCCAAGAGTCACTGTTCCCCGGCCACACTTGGCAGTAGGTCCCGGGGAGGAATAATGCCCATGGAAGTAGGAGCTCCTACTTCCAAAGGGGCAAGTCAGCGGGAGAAGCCACTTGGCCTATCCGGCCAAGAGTCACTGTTCCCCGGCCACACTTGGCAGTAGGTCCCGGGGAGGAATAATGCCCATGGAAGTAGGAGCTCCTACACCCAAAGGGGCAAGTCAGCGGGAGAAGCCACTTGGCCTAACCGGCCAAGAGTCACTGTTCCCCGGCCACACTTGGCAGTAGGTCCCGGGGAGGAATAATGCCCATGGAAGTAGGAGCTCCTACTTCCAAAGGGGCAAGTCAGCGGGAGAAGCCACTTGGCCTATCCGGCCACATGTCACTGTTCCCCGGCCACACTTGGCAGTAGGTCCCGGGGAGGAATAATGCCCATGGAAGTAGGAGCTCCTACTTCCAAAGGGGCAAGTCAGCGGGAGAAGCCACTAGTTCTATCCGGCCAAGAGTCACTGTTCCCCGGCCACACTTGGCAGTAGGTCCCGGGGAGGAATAATGCCCATGGAAGTAGGAGCTCACTTGGCTCTAAGTCTTCGAGAGGTATAATGCCCATGGAAGTAAGAGCTCCTACTTCCAAAGGGGCAAGTCAGCGGGAGAAGCCACTTCGCCTACCCGGCCAAGTGTCACTGTCCCCCGGCCAGACTTGGCGGCAAGTCCCAAGGAGGAATAATGCCCATGGAAGTAGGAGCTCCTACTTCCAAAGGGGCAAGTCAGCGGGAGAAGCCACTTCGCCTACCCGGCCAAGTGTCACTGTCCCCCGGCCAGACTTGGCGGCAAGTCCCGGGGAGGAATAATGCCCATGGAAGTAGGAGCTCCTCCTTCCAAAGGGGCAAGTCAGCGGGAGAAGCCACTTCGCCTACCCGGCCAAGTGTCACTGTCCCCCGGCCAGACTTGGCGGCAAGTCCCGGGGAGGAATAATGCCCATGGAAGTAGGAGCTCACTTGGCTCTAAGTCTTCGAGAGGTATAATGCCCATGGAAGTAAGAGCTCCTACTTCCAAAGGGGCAAGTCAGCGGGAGAAGCCACTTCGCCTACCCGGCCAAGTGTCACTGTCCCCCGGCCAGACTTGGCGGCAAGTCCCGGGGAGGAATAATGCCCATGGAAGTAGGAGCTCCTACTTCCAAAGGGGCAAGTCAGCGGGAGAAGCCACTTCGCCTACCCGGCCAAGTGTCACTGTCCCCCGGCCAGACTTGGCGGCAAGTCCCGGGGAGGAATAATGCCCATGGAAGTAGGAGCTCCTCCTTCCAAAGGGGCAAGTCAGCGGGAGAAGCCACTTCGCCTACCCGGCCAAGTGTCACTGTCCCCCGGCCAGACTTGGCGGCAAGTCCCGGGGAGGAATAATGCCCATGGAAGTAGGAGCTCCTACTTCCAAAGGGGCAAGTCAGCGGGAGAAGCCACTTCGCCTACCCGGCCAAGTGTCACTGTCCCCCGGCCAGACTTGGCGGCAAGTCCCGGGGAGGAATAATGCCCATGGAAGTAGGAGCTCCTACTTCCAAAGGGGCAAGTCAGCGGGAGAAGCCACTTCGCCTACCCGGCCAAGTGTCACTGTCCCCCGGCCAGACTTGGCGGCAAGTCCCGGGGAGGAATAATGCCCATGGAAGTAGGAGCTCCTACTTCCAAAGGGGCAAGTCAGCGGGAGAAGCCACTTCGCCTACCCGGCCAAGTGTCACTGTCCCCCGGCCAGACTTGGCGGCAAGTCCCGGGGAGGAATAATGCCCATGGAAGTAGGAGCTCACTTGGCTCTAAGTCTTCGAGAGGTATAATGCCCATGGAAGTAAGAGCTCCTACTTCCAAAGGGGCAAGTCAGCGGGAGAAGCCACTTCGCCTACCCGGCCAAGTGTCACTGTCCCCCGGCCAGACTTGGCGGCAAGTCCCGGGGAGGAATAATGCCCCATGGAGCTCGGGCAGACTAGAAGTAACCTCGTCTGCCCGCTGGAGGGCGCCCTTCCCGGAGCGGAGGGGACCCCCTTGGCCACAAAGTGCAAGCCGAGTTTGGAGCTCGAAACCCGGCCACGCTTGGTCGTAGGTCCCGGTGAGGAACATGGCCATGGAAGTCGGAGCTCAAACCTCCAAATTGACCTCAGCGGGAGCACTTGCTGAGGCTGCCCGGGCATGGGTTACTGTTCCCCGGGCACACTTGGTCGTAGGTCCAAGTGTGGAACGTGTCCATGGAAGTTGAAGTGAAGAGAACCGCGAAAGGGAGTTTTTGCGCGAAGCCGCGGCCGAGGAGGGCTCACCGATCCCGGCGTGATTTCTGCCAGGCCCGGTACCCAAACCGAACTCCGCATGGTGGCTGGATCCGCGACCCTGGAACCCTGGGCCGGGAGCCTAGGGGCGAGAGGGGCCCCATGGAGCTCGGGCAGACTAGAAGTACCCTCGTCTGCCCGCTGGAGGGCGCCCTTCCCGGAGCGGAGGGGACCCCCCAAGCGACCAAGTGCAAGCCGAGTTTGGAGCTCGAAACTCGGCCACACTTGGTAGTATGTCCCGGTGAGGAACATGCCCATGGAAGTAAGAGCTCAGCGGGAGCAGCCACTCAGGCTACCCGGGAATGTGTCACTGTCCCCCGGCCAAGACTTGGCGGCAGGTCCCGGGGAGGAATAGTGCTCATGGAAGTAGCTCAGCGGGAGCAGCCACTCAGGCTACCCGGGAATGTGTCACTGTCCCCCGGCCAGACTTGGCGGCAGGTCCCGGGGAGGAATAGTGCTCATGGAAGTAGCTCAGCGGGAGCAGCCACTCAGGCTACCCGGGAATGTGTCACTGTCCCTCGGCCACACTTGGTCGTTGATTCCTGATGAGGAACATGCCCATGGCACTAAAGAGTGCAGCGGGAGCAGCCGCTCAGGCTACCCGGGAATGTGTCACTGTCCCCCGGCCAGACTTGGCGGCAGGTCCCGGGGAGGAATAGTGCCCATGGAAGTCGGAGCTCCAACCTCCAAGTTGACCTCAGCGGGAGCAGCCGCTGAGGCTACCCGGGCATGGGTGACTGTTCCCCGGCCACACTTGGTCGGAGGTCCCGGTGTGGAACATGCCCATGGAAGTTGAAGGGAAGAGAACCGCGAAAGGGAGTTTGGAGGCTGAGCCGCGGCCGAGGAGGTCTCACCGATCCCGGCGTGATTCCAGCCAGGCCCGGTACCCTATACCGAACTCGACAGGGTGGCTGTATCCGGGACCCTGGAACCCTGGGCGGGGAGCCTAGGGGCGAGAGGGGCCCCATGGAGCTCGGGCAGACTAGAAGTACCCTCGTCTGCCCGCTGGAGGGCGCCCTTCCCGGAGCGGAGGGGACCCCCCAAGCGACCAAGTGCAAGCCGAGTTTGGAGCTCGAAACCCGGCCACACTTGGTAGTTGGTCCCGGTGAGGAACATGCCCATGGAAGTAAGAGCTCAGCGGGAGCAGCCACTCAGGCTACCCGGCAATGTGTCACTGTCCCCCGGCCAAGACTTGGCGGCAAGTCCCGGGGAGGAATAGTGCCCATGGAAGTAGCTCAGCGGGAGCAGCTGCTGAGGCTACCCGGGAATGTGTCACTGTCCCCCGGCCAGACTTGGCGGCAGGTCCCGGGGAGGAATAGTGCTCATGGAAGTAGCTCAGCGGGAGCAGCTGCTGAGGCTACCCGGGAATGTGTCACTGTCCCTGGGCCACACTTGGTCGTTGGTTCCTGATGAGGAACATGCCCATGGAAGTAAGAGTTCAGCGGGAGAAGCCGCTCAAGCTACCCGGGAATGTGTCACTGTCCCCCGGCCAGACTTGGCGGCAGGTCCCGGGGAGGAACAGTGCCCATGGAAGTCGGAGCTCCAACCTCCAAGTTGACCTCAGCGGGAGCACTTGCTGAGGCTACCCGGGCATGGGCGACTGTTCCCCGGCCACACTTGGTCGGAGGTCCCGGTGTGGAACATGCCCATGGAAGTTGAAGGGAAGAGAACCGCGAAAGGGAGTCTGGAGGCTGAGCCGCGGCCGAGGAGGTCTCACCGATCCCGGCGTGATTCCAGCCAGGCCCGGTACCCTATACCGAACTCGACAGGGTGGCTGTATCCGGGACCCTGGAACCCTGGGCGGGGAGCCTAGGGGCGAGAGGGGCCCCATGGAGCTCGGGCAGACTAGAAGTACCCTCGTCTGCCCGCTGGAGGGCGCCCTTCCCGGAGCGGAGGGGACCCCCCAAGCGACCAAGTGCAAGCCGAGTTTGGAGCTCGAAACCCGGCCACACTTGGTAGTATGTCCCGGTGAGGAACATGCCCATGGAAGTAAGAGCTCAGCGGGAGCAGCCACTCAGGCTACCCGGGAATGTGTCACTGTCCCCCGGCCAAGACTTGGCGGCAAGTCCCGGGGAGGAATAGTTCCCATGGAAGTAGCTCAGCGGGAGCAGCTGCTGAGGCTACCCGGGAATGTGTCACTGTCCCCCGGCCAGACTTGGCGGCAGGTCCCGGGGAGGAATAGTGCTCATGGAAGTAGCTCAGCGGGAGCAGCTGCTGAGGCTACCCGGGAATGTGTCACTGTCCCTGGGCCACACTTGGTCGTTGGTTCCTGATGAGGAACATGCCCATGGAAGTAAGAGTTCAGCGGGAGAAGCCGCTCAAGCTACCCGGGAATGTGTCACTGTCCCCCGGCCAGACTTGGCGGCAGGTCCCGGGGAGGAACAGTGCCCATGGAAGTCGGAGCTCCAACCTCCAAGTTGACCTCAGCGGGAGCACTTGCTGAGGCTACCCGGGCATGGGCGACTGTTCCCCGGCCACACTTGGTCGGAGGTCCCGGTGTGGAACATGCCCATGGAAGTTGAAGGGAAGAGAACCGCGAAAGGGAGTTTGGAGGCTGAGCCGCGGCCGAGGAGGTCTCACCGATCCCGGCGTGATTCCAGCCAGGCCCGGTACCCTATACCGAACTCGACAGGGTGGCTGTATCCGGGACCCTGGAACCCTGGGCGGGGAGCCTAGGGGCGAGAGGGGCCCCATGGAGCTCGGGCAGACTAGAAGTACCCTCGTCTGCCCGCTGGAGGGCGCCCTTCCCGGAGCGGAGGGGACCCCCCAAGCGACCAAGTGCAAGCCGAGTTTGGAGCTCGAAACCCGGCCACACTTGGTAGTTGGTCCCGGTGAGGAACATGCCCATGGAAGTAAGAGCTCAGCGGGAGCAGCCACTCAGGCTACCCGGCAATGTGTCACTGTCCCCCGGCCAAGACTTGGCGGCAAGTCCCGGGGAGGAATAGTGCCCATGGAAGTAGCTCAGCGGGAGCAGCTGCTGAGGCTACCCGGGAATGTGTCACTGTCCCCCGGCCAGACTTGGCGGCAGGTCCCGGGGAGGAATAGTGCTCATGGAAGTAGCTCAGCGGGAGCAGCTGCTGAGGCTACCCGGGAATGTGTCACTGTCCCTGGGCCACACTTGGTCGTTGGTTCCTGATGAGGAACATGCCCATGGAAGTAAGAGTTCAGCGGGAGAAGCCGCTCAAGCTACCCGGGAATGTGTCACTGTCCCCCGGCCAGACTTGGCGGCAGGTCCCGGGGAGGAACAGTGCCCATGGAAGTCGGAGCTCCAACCTCCAAGTTGACCTCAGCGGGAGCACTTGCTGAGGCTACCCGGGCATGGGCGACTGTTCCCCGGCCACACTTGGTCGGAGGTCCCGGTGTGGAACATGCCCATGGAAGTTGAAGGGAAGAGAACCGCGAAAGGGAGTCTGGAGGCTGAGCCGCGGCCGAGGAGGTCTCACCGATCCCGGCGTGATTCCAGCCAGGCCCGGTACCCTATACCGAACTCGACAGGGTGGCTGTATCCGGGACCCTGGAACCCTGGGCGGGGAGCCTAGGGGCGAGAGGGGCCCCATGGAGCTCGGGCAGACTAGAAGTACCCTCGTCTGCCCGCTGGAGGGCGCCCTTCCCGGAGCGGAGGGGACCCCCCAAGCGACCAAGTGCAAGCCGAGTTTGGAGCTCGAAACCCGGCCACACTTGGTAGTTGGTCCCGGTGAGGAACATGCCCATGGAAGTAAGAGCTCAGCGGGAGCAGCCACTCAGGCTACCCGGCAATGTGTCACTGTCCCCCGGCCAAGACTTGGCGGCAAGTCCCGGGGAGGAATAGTGCCCATGGAAGTAGCTCAGCGGGAGCAGCTGCTGAGGCTACCCGGGAATGTGTCACTGTCCCTGGGCCACACTTGGTCGTTGGTTCCTGATGAGGAACATGCCCATGGAAGTAAGAGTTCAGCGGGAGAAGCCGCTCAAGCTACCCGGGAATGTGTCACTGTCCCCCGGCCAGACTTGGCGGCAGGTCCCGGGGAGGAACAGTGCCCATGGAAGTCGGAGCTCCAACCTCCAAGTTGACCTCAGCGGGAGCACTTGCTGAGGCTACCCGGGCATGGGCGACTGTTCCCCGGCCACACTTGGTCGGAGGTCCCGGTGTGGAACATGCCCATGGAAGTTGAAGGGAAGAGAACCGCGAAAGGGAGTTTGGAGGCTGAGCCGCGGCCGAGGAGGTCTCACCGATCCCGGCGTGATTCCAGCCAGGCCCGGTACCCTATACCGAACTCGACAGGGTGGCTGTATCCGGGACCCTGGAACCCTGGGCGGGGAGCCTAGGGGCGAGAGGGGCCCCATGGAGCTCGGGCAGACTAGAAGTACCCTCGTCTGCCCGCTGGAGGGCGCCCTTCCCGGAGCGGAGGGGACCCCCCAAGCGACCAAGTGCAAGCCGAGTTTGGAGCTCGAAACCCGGCCACACTTGGTAGTATGTCCCGGTGAGGAACATGCCCATGGAAGTGAGAGCTCAGCGGGAGCAGCCACTCAGGCTACCCGGGAATGTGTCACTGTCCCCCGGCCAAGACTTGGCGGCAAGTCCCGGGGAGGAATAGTGCCCATGGAAGTAGCTCAGCGGGAGCAGCCACTCAGGCTACCCGGGAATGTGTCACTGTCCCCCGGCCAAGACTTGGCGGCAAGTCCCGGGGAGGAATAGTGCCCATGGAAGTAGCTCAGCGGGAGCAGCCACTCAGGCTACCCGGGAATGTGTCACTGTCCCTCGGCCACACTTGGTCGTAGGTCCCGGTGAGGAACATGCCCATGGAAGTCGGAGCTCCAACCTCCAACCGGGTGAAGCCTCCGAGAGCTAGCCGGGAATAGGGCGCCAATCCCGGCTACCGCCCTCCAGGCTTGCCCCGGTCGAAAGACCTACGTCCTCGCACCAGCACAAGCGCAAAAATTTTCTAAGTGTGGGAGAACCGAGGACCCGCCCGGTGGCACTCTGCCTCTCGCTGCCGCCCTCCTGGAAGCGTCCTCGGTCACTGTGTGTGCGGCAGATATCAGAGCTCCGGAAAGGTGAAAAAGAACCGGTAAGAGGGCGAATCCGGCAGCTCCCTGCCGGGCGAGGACCACCGCGAGCGGCGGGGACGTCAGACGGGAGACGCGCGGCGGACCTTCCGTCGGAGTGCCTGGGATTTTGACCTCGGAGAAGTTCGAAAAAATTATGCGGTCGGAGCTGTCTGCCCCGGCCGGGGAAGGCTCACCGCCGGCGGCTGCCAACCCCTGGCTTGCCCGCTGGATGCCCTTTCGGAGGCTGCTGAAAAAGAACTGTCAGGCGGGCACCTCTCGGAAGAACCGCAGACCAAAACGACCGGTAAAAATTTTGGGCGATCCGACACGTAGTGCACCTTCGGCGGCAGAGAAAAGCAGCAAAAATACCGGTCAGAGAAGGGGAGTTTTGGTCGACTCTGCCAGGTTTTTGCACTAAGTCAGATCCGTAATGCCAGCGGGACTGAGTCGCTTTTGCGTGCCGTGGTCCTGGAGGCCTGCTCGGACAGAGCGGTCCTTCGGGTCCCGCGGGAAGGGGCATTTCATGTTCCTCTGCGGGAGGTGATCCATTTTCTGCGGGAAATGGCGAGCCCCTTCGGCTACAAGAGTGTGTAGGTCCCGCTCAACAGTCTACGTCCTTAACCATCGGGGACTTTGTAGATTTTGCCCAAAATCGCTCTCCGCAGAACAGAGCGTGAGGTCTCCGCGGCGGAGGCCGGAAAAGGTGCGAGGTGAGCGGCATGGTATGACTGGGCTCGTGCCGCTCACTGCTACCCGGAGCGTGGCGCCCTCCGGGTAAAAGGCTAGCCGGGGCGAGTAGGTGGGATGACGGGCGCATAAGCAACGCCGTCCCCGCCGTACAAGGTGCCGGTGGCCTGGCGAACCACCGGCGTAAGGCTAGCCAGGGCGGACCGCGGGGCAGAGGGCGCATAAGCCACGCTCTCTCTCCATCCCACCAGCACAAGCGAAATATTTTCAAAGTGTGGGAGAACCGGCTTCCCGACCGGTGGCACTCTGCCTCTCGCTGCCGCCCTCCTGGAAGCGTCCTCGGTCACTCGGAGTACGGCAGATTTAAGAGCTCCGGAATGGTGAAAAAGAACCGGAGAGAGGGCGACTCCGGCTTCTCTCTGCCGGGCGAGGACCACCGCAGGCGGCGGGGACGTCTGACAGGAGACGGCGCTGCGGGCAGGCTTTAAAAGTGCATGGGGTTTTGGCCTCGGCAAAAGTCGAAAAAATTATGCGGTCGGAGCTGTCTGCCCCGGCCGGGGAAGGCTCACCGCCGGCGGCTGCCAACCCCTGGCTTGCCCGCTGGATGCCCTTTCGGAGGCTTCTGAAAAAGAACTGTCAGGCGGGCACCTCTCGGAAGAACCGCAGACCAAAACGACCGGTAAAAATTTTGGGCGATCCGACCCGTAGTGCACCTTCGGCGGCAGAGAAAAGCAACAAAAATACCGGTCAGAGAAGGGGAGTTTTGGTCGACTCTGCCAGGTTTTTGCACTAAGTCAGATCCGTAATGCCAGCGGGACTGAGTCGCTTTTGCGTGCCGTGGTCCTGGAGGCCTGCTCGGACAGAGCGGTCCTGCGGGTCCCGCGGGAAGGGGCATTTCATGTTCCTCTGCGGGAGGTGATCCATTTTCTGCGGGAAATGGCGAGCCCCTTCGGCTACAAGAGTGTGTAGGTCCCGCTGAACAGTCTACGTCCTTAACCATCGGGGACTTTGTAGATTTTGCCCAAAATCGCTCTCCGCAGAACAGAGCGTGAGGTCTCCGCGGCGGAGGCCGGAAAAGGTGCGAGGTGAGCGGCATGGTATGACTGGGCTCGTGCCGCTCACTGCTACCCGGAGCGTGGCGCCCTCCGGGTAAAAGGCTAGCCGGGGCGAGTAGGTGGGATGACGGGCGCATAAGCAACGCCGTCCCCGCCGTACAAGGTGCCGGTGGCCTGGCGAACCACCGGCGTAAGGCTAGCCAAGGGCGTACCGCGGGGCAGAGGGCGCATAAGCCACGCTCTCTCTCCATCCCACCAGCACAAGCGAAAAATTTTCAAAGTGTGGGAGAACCGGCTTCCCGACCGGTTGCACTCTGCCTCTCGCTGCCGCCCTCCTGGAAGCGTCCTCGGTCACTCGGAGTATGGCAGATTTAAGAGCTCCGGAATGGTGAAAAAGAACCGGAGAGAGGGCGACTCCGGCTTCTCTCTGCCGGGCGAGGACCACCGCAGGCGGCGGGGACGTCTGACAGGAGACGGCGCTGCGGGCAGGCTTTAAAAGTGCATGGGGTTTTGGCCTCGGCGAAAGTCGAAAAAATTATGCGGTCGGAGCTGTCTGCCCCGGCCGGGGAAGGCTCACCGCCGGCGGCTGCCAACCCCTGGCTTGCCCGCTGGATGGCCTTTCGGAGGCTGCTGAAAAAGAACTGTCAGGCGGGCACCTCTCGGAAGAACCGCAGACCAAAACGACCGGTAAAAATTTTGGGCGATCCGACCCGTAGTGCACCTTCGGCGGCAGAGAAAAGCAACAAAAATACCGGTCAGAGAAGGGGAGTTTTGGTCGACTCTGCCAGGTTTTTGCACTAAGTCAGATCCGTAATGCCAGCGGGACTGAGTCGCTCTTGCGTGCCGTGGTCCTGGAAGCCTGCTCGGACAGAGTGGTCCTTCGGGTCCCGCGGGAAGGGGCATTTCATGTTCCTCTGCGGGAGGTGGTCCATTTTCTGCGGGAAATGGCGAGCCCCTTCGGCTGCAAGAGTGTGTAGGTCCCGCTCAACAGTCTACGTCCTTAACCATCGGGGACTTTGTAGATTTTGGTCAAGATCGCCCCCCGCATGTCCTAGCGGGAGGTCTCCGCGGCGGAGGCCGGAAAAGGTGCGAGGTGAGCGGCATGGTATGACTGGGCTCGTGCCGCTCACTGCTACCCGGAGCGTGGCGCCCTCCGGGTAAAAGGCTAGCCGGGGCGAGTAGGTGGGATGACGGGCGCATAAGCAACGCCGTCCCCGCCGTACAAGGTGCCGGTGGCCTGGCGAACCACCGGCGTAAGGCTAGCCAAGGGCGTACCGCGGGGCAGAGGGCGCATAAGCCACGCTCTCTCTCCATCCCACCAGCACAAGCGAAAAATTTTCAAAGTGTGGGAGAACCGGCTTCCCGACCAGTTGCACTCTGCCTCTCGCTGCCGCCCTCCTGGAAGCGTCCTCGGTCACTCGGAGTATGGCAGATTTAAGAGCTCCGGAATGGTGAAAAAGAACCGGAGAGAGGGCGACTCCGGCTTCTCTCTGCCGGGCGAGGACCACCGCAGGCGGCGGGGACGTCTGACAGGAGACGGCGCTGCGGGCAGGCTTTAAAAGTGCAAGGGGTTTTGGCCTCGGCGAAAGTCGAAAAAATTATGCGGTCGGAGCTGTCTGCCCCGGCCGGGGAAGGCTCACCGCCGGCGGCTGCCAACCCCTGGCTTGCCCGCTGGATGGCCTTTCGGAGGCTGCTGAAAAAGAACTGTCAGGCGGGCACCTCTCGGAAGAACCGCAGACCAAAACGACCGGTAAAAATTTTGGGCGATCCGACCCGTAGTGCACCTTCGGCGGCAGAGAAAAGCAACAAAAATACCGGTCAGAGAAGGGGAGTTTTGGTCGACTCTGCCAGGTTTTTGCACTAAGTCAGATCCGTAATGCCAGCGGGACTGAGTCGCTCTTGCGTGCCGTGGTCCTGGAAGCCTGCTCGGACAGAGTGGTCCTTCGGGTCCCGCGGGAAGGGGCATTTCATGTTCCTCTGCGGGAGGTGGTCCATTTTCTGCGGGAAATGGCGAGCCCCTTCGGCTGCAAGAGTGTGTAGGTCCCGCTCAACAGTCTACGTCCTTAACCATCGGGGACTTTGTAGATTTTGGTCAAGATCGCCCCCCGCATGTCCTAGCGGGAGGTCTCCGCGGCGGAGGCCGGAAAAGGTGCGAGGTGAGCGGCATGGTATGACTGGGCTCGTGCCGCTCACTGCTACCCGGAGCGTGGCGCCCTCCGGGTAAAAGGCTAGCCGGGGCGAGTAGGTGGGTTGACGGGCGCATAAGCCACGCCGTCCCCGCCGTACAAGGTGCCGGTGGCCTGGCGAACCACCGGCGTAAGGCTAGCCAAGGGCGTACCGCGGGGCAGAGGGCGCATAAGCCACGCTCTCTCTCCATCCCACCAGCACAAGCGAAAAATTTTCAAAGTGTGGGAGAACCGGCTTCCCGACCGGTGGCACTCTGCCTCTCGCTGCCGTCCTCCTGGAAGCGTCCTCGGTCACTCGGAGTACGGCAGATTTCAGACCTCCGGAATGGTGAAAAAGAACCGGAGAGAGGGCGACTCCGGCTTCTCTCTGCCGGGCGAGGACCACCGCAGGCGGCGGGGACGTCTGACAGGAGACGGCGCTGCGGGCAGGCTTTAAAAGTGCATGGGGTTTTGGCCTCGGCAAAAGTCGAAAAAATTATGCGGTCGGAGCTGTCTGCCCCGGCCGGGGAAGGCTCACCGCCGGCGGCTGCCAACTCATGGCTTGCCCGCTGGATGGCCTTTCGGAGGCTTCTGAAAAAGAACTGTCAGGCGGGCACCTCTCGGAAGAACCGCAGACCAAAACGACCGGTAAAAATTTTGGGCGATCCGACCCGTAGTGCACCTTCGGCGGCAGAGAAAAGCAACAAAAATACCGGTCAGAGAAGGGGAGTTTTGGTCGACTCTGCCAGGTTTTTGCACTAAGTCAGATCCGTAATGCCAGCGGGACTGAGTCGCTTTTGCGTGCCGTGGTCCTGGAGGCCTGCTCGGACAGGGCGGTCCTTTCGGGTCCCGCGGGAAGGGGCATTTCATGTTCCTCTGCGGGAGGTGGTCCATTTTCTGCGGGAAATGGCGAGCCCCTTCGGCTGCAAGAGTGTGTAGGTCCCGCTCAACAGTCTACGTCCTTAACCATCGGGGACTTTGTAGATTTTGGTCAAGATCGCCCCCCGCATGTCCTAGCGGGAGGTCTCCGCGGCGGAGGCCGGAAAAGGTGCGAGGTGAGCGGCATGGTATGACTGGGCTCGTGCCGCTCACTGCTACCCGGAGCGTGGCGCCCTCCGGGTAAAAGGCTAGCCGGGGCGAGCAGGTGGGTTGACGGGCGCATAAGCCACGCCGTCCCCGCCGTACAAGGTGCCGGTGGCCTGGCGAACCACCGGCGTAAGGCTAGACAGGGCGGACCGCGGGGCAGAGGGCGCATAAGCCACGCCGTCCCCGCTGTACAAGGTGCCGGTGGCCTGGCGAACCACCGGCGTAAGGCTAGCCAAGGGCGTACCGCGGGGCAGAGGGCGCATAAGCCACGCTCTCTCTCCATCCCACCAGAACAAGCGAAAAATTTTCAAAGTGTGGGAGAACCGGGGACCCGACCGGTGGCACTCTGCCTCTCGCTGCCGCCCTCCTGGAAGCGTCCTCGGTCACTCGGTGTCCGGCAGATTTCAGAGCTCCGGAATGGTGAAAAAGAACCGGTGAGAGGGCGAAACCGGCTTCTCTCTGCCGGGCGAGGACCACCGCAGGCGGCAAGGGACGTCTGCCAGGAGACGGCGCTGCGGGCAGGCTTTAAAAGTGCATGGGGTTTTGGCCTCGGCGAAAGTCGAAAAAAATTTGCGGTCGGAGCTGTCTGCCCCGGCCGGGGAAGGCTCACCGCCGGCGGCTGCCAACCCCTGGCTTGCCCGCTGGATGCCCTTTCGGAGGCTGCTGAAAAAGAACTGTCAGGCGGGCACCTCTCGGAAGAACCGCAGACCAAAACGACCGGTAAAAATTTTGGGCGATCCGACCCTCAGTGCACCTTCGGCGGCAGAGAAAAGCAACAAAAACACCGGTCAAAGAAGGGAGGTTTTGGTCGACTCTGCCTGGTTTTTGCACAAAGTCAGATCCGTAATGCCAGCGGGACTGAGTCGCTTTTGCGTGCCGTGGTCCTGGAGGCCTGCTCGGACAGAGCGGTCCTTCGGGTCCCGCGGGAAGGGGCATTTCATGTTCCTCTGCGGGAGGTGGTCCATTTTCTGCGGGAAATGGCGAGCCCCATCGGCTACAAGAGTGTGTAGGTCCCGCTCAACAGTCTACGTCCTTAACCATCGGGGACTTTGTAGATTTTGGCAGAAATCGCCCCCCGCAGGTCCTAGCGGGAGGTCTCCGCGGCGGAGGCCGGAGAGGGCGCGAGGTGAGCGGCATGGTATGACTGGGTTCGTGCCGCTCACTGGTACCCGGAGCGTGGCGCCCTCCGGGTAAAAGGCTAGCCGGGGCGAGTAGGTGGGTTGACGGGCGCATAAGCCACGCCGTCCCCGCCGTACAAGGTGCCGGTGGCCTGGCGAACCACCGGCGTAAGGCCAGCCAGGGCGGACCGCGGGGCAGAGGGCGCATAAGCCACGCTCTCTCTCCATCCCACCAGAACAAGCGAAAAATTTTCAAAGTGTGGGAGAACCGGCGACCCGACCGGTGGCACTCTGCCTCTCGCTGCCGCCCTCCTGGAAGCGTCCTCGGTCACTCGGTGTCCGGCAGATTTCAGAGCTCCGGAATGGTGAAAAAGAACCGGAGAGGGGGCGACTCCGGCTTCTCTCTGCCGGGCGAGGACCACCGCAGGCGGCAAGGGACGTCTGACAGGAGACGGCGCTGCGGGCAGGCTTTAAAAGTGCATGGGGTTTTGGCCTCGGCGAAAGTCGAAAAAATTTTGCGGTCGGAGCCGTCTGCCCCGGCCGGGGAAGGCTCACCGCCGGCGGCTGCCAACCCCTGGCTTGCCCGCTGGATGGCCTTTCGGAGGCTGCTGAAAAAGAACTGTCAGGCGGGCACCTCTCGGAAGAACCGCAGACCAAAACGACCGGTAAAAATTTTGGGCGATCCGACCCTCAGTGCACCTTCGGCGGCAGAGAAAAGCATCAAAAATACCGGTCAAAGAAGCGAGGTTTTGGTCGACTCTGCCAGGTTTTTGCACAAAGTGTTGGCATCGTGCGGCGTCGCGCTTTGCCGTACCGTATCCCCAATGGAGCGGCGCCCGGCGGGGTAGGCTAGCCATGTGAGGTCGAGGGCGGGAGGACGGGACGTAAGCCAGGCCGTTCTCCACAAGAAATTCCGGACGCGGAGACCCCTTCTCCGCCCTACGGTCCCCAATGGGGTGGCGCCCGGCGGGTGAGGCTAGCCATGGGAGGACGGGACGTAAGCCAGGCCGTTCTCCACAAGAAATTCCGTACGCGGAGACCCCTTCTCCGCCCTACGGTCCCCAATGGGGTGGCGCCCGGCGGGTGAGGCTAGCCATGTGAGGTCGAGGGCGGGAGGACGGGACGTAAGCCAGGCCGTTCTCCACAAGTAAATTCCGGACGCGGAGACCCCTTCTCCGCCCTACGGTCCCCAATGGGGTGGCGCCCGGCGGGTGAGGCTAGCCGTGTGAGGTCGAGGGCGGGAGGACGGGACGTAAGCCAGGCCGTTCTCCACAAGTAAATTCCGGACGCGGAGACCCCTTCTCCGCCCTACGGTCCCCAATGGGGTGGCGCCCGGCGGGTGAGGCTAGCCATGTGAGGTCGAGGGCGGGAGGACGGGACGTAAGCCAGGCCGTTCTCCACAAGTAAATTCCGGACGCGGAGACCCCTTCTCCGCCCTACGGTCCCCAATGGGGTGGCTCCCGGCGGGTGAGGCTAGCCATGTGAGGTCGAGGGCGGGAGGACGGGACGCAAGCCAGGCCGTTCTCCACAAACTCCCAGCGGTAGAGTCTCGGCTCTCCGCTCTTTTGATCGATCTGACACAGCGCGATCCGGCGGGGCAGGGCACTTTGCTCGGTCAGGGGTATTGGCCCCGGCCGGTTTATGGTAAAGCGTTCCTTAGCCTCAGTCTTGGTCGCGCATCAATCCCCCGCTCCCCGTGAGCGGCTGTGGTCCTCTGCCTAAGGTTGTGTAGCGCGGTGCCAGTGTGGTCCTCGCACGGCCCCGCTCCTGCCACAGCGGTAGGACTCTCTGCTTCGGCTGAGGTTTGCTACGAAGCGTATGGAACGGGCGTACTCCACCGTACCGTGGGTGGGGGGCGGCGGCGGCGGCGGCAGCGTCCAGCGCGGAGCTCCGGCTCCCGCGGCAGCGCCTCGCCTAGTGTCCCTCGGGCAAGTCCAATCGCCCCCCGCCCGGTCGGAGAGCGCAGACACACCTCTGTGTCCACGGTTTATTTCCGCAGCACGAAAAGGGACGGCTCCCGCCTGCTCCTCGCGGCGGCGACGAGGCTTAGACCCACCGTGGCGTATCCGCGGTAGGTATGCTCGTCGGTCGGAGGAGCGGTTGCGGTCGAGTGGTCCCCAGTGTACCCTGTTAGCGCTGCCCGCCTACGCCTGAAGAGCTGCGGACCGAGAAAAAGGTTCGCTCCGCTGCTGACGGCGAAGCGCGCGGCACGCCGCGGAAGAGGAGAGGGAGCGGTCGCCCCCGGGGCGGCTCCCCTCCGAGTCCGGCAGAAGCAGAGATTGTAGCGGAGGGGGGGGTTTCTAAATTCCCCGGGCGTGTTATCCCCAGCGGTAGCCTTTGAACTCTTCAACCGCAAGCACGATCGCACGTTCACAGCACCCGTCACTAGGAGCCGGGCCAGAGGCGGGCGGCAGACGAAACCGACATGAGCGCTTAAGGGTATTGCACCCCCGGCGCCCAGACCCTGGAAATTGAGTCTGCCCCCAAAGCCCACCCGCGTCCTCCTTGGCGCTCCCGGAGTACATGGTCGTAGATGGGCCATCGGTCGCTAATGCCAAACTGCGTCCCAGGGGTGCGTCCCCTCTGACCAACGGCAGACCCATCCCTCTCGCCAATCCGCGGATCCCCGCCAGGTCCCGAACAGGGCTCGTCCTTTAGCGTTTCAAATGCGCCCTCCCCGCCATACGAGGGGTTGAGGACCGTAGCCTTCCCTTACGAGAGGCACCAGGGGTGCGCCTGCTCGAGGGCCCGGCCGTGGGCGTAACGCTTGGGCCGCCCGGGGGAGTCGGTAGACCATGGGAGACCAACACTCGCACACGAACGTTGCCCGTGCTTTTGTGGAAGAGAGCTTCTTGCGAGGTTGTCGCTGCGGTGGCGCCCGGACAAACCCTATCCCTAAAACTTCTGGGGAATTGGCGTCTAAGCCTGCACCCTGCACGGTATCCCTGCACCCACGAAGGGGGCCGTGGAAGGCTTGGGGTCGCGCCGGCGAAACCGACCGGATGCCCGGGGTACTGAACCCCCGGGGTCCCACCCTGGAAATTGAGCCGTCCGACCCCGCCACGTCTTCCTAGTGCTCTCCTTGGCTCCCCCGCCTGTGGGCATCGTTAGGGGCTGCGGTCATCAGCGCCGGCTAAGCTTCGGCAACACGGCCGACCCACCCCTTCGGCGCCTGGGGGTGCCTGGTCCCAGTCCGGGCCGTTCCGTAGGGGCGGCTATCCCTTACATGAGGGACTCGGTGCGTCCGCTCGGGCTGCGGGGCTCCGGCTCCGACAGCCGGGGAGCTGGTTTTGACCGCGGGCCTCCACGGGAACCGGCAGGGACCGGACTAGGCGTCAAGCCGAAAATAACCCCGGCACCCTCTGCTTCCAAAGCGAGGGGACCTTTGGCCGAGCGGGGGCACCGGAAGCCGAACCGACCCCAACCCCTCTTCCTACCCCAGGGCTGGGCTGACCAATCCCCTGATCGGGTCTAAAATGGAAGAAGGGGATTCGAGGGAAGGGGCTGGCGGAAGGCAGTTGCCCGACGGAGTAGGCGAAGGCCAGGCCGTTTCCGAGTCCCGAGCAGAGGAGGGCGAACTCGGCTCTTCATCGACCGACGGCGAGGCGAGGGCGGTGGCTGCCGCGGGGAAGACTCCATTGCTCGTCAGCGCGCTAGGAGCGGGGCCGACTGGCTGCTCGGGGTATGGCATCCCCGGGGGCCCACCCTGGAAATCTTCGCTCCTCAGCCGCTGCAGGTTATAAGGTCCCGCCGCGCGTAAGCGCTCAACTCTCCGACCCACGGATGTCGAGCCCATGGTGAGCCGGCCGTTTCGTACGGGGAAAAGGGGTCCTCTGGCCCCACATCGATCGAGGGGGTTTAGATCCGCGGAGGCACGCACCGCGAGGCGAATCGCTGCTTTTCCCCAAGAGGTTAACCTTCAAACCACCGAGTAGGTTCGGGGCAGGGCCGACAGTCTGCACTGGGGTATTGCATCCCTGGTGGGGCGACCCTGGAAATCTCTGCCCCTTTCCACTCTTTCGGTTGGGCCTCTCGTCGGGGCGAGCGTAAGTCGGCAAGCAGACGTGGGAAGAGGCTTCTTACCGGTGACACTCCCTTCGTGAGAGAGGCAGGTACTCGCCCCGGACCCCGGTCCAAATCTGCGCGGGCCGGACGGCCTCGGCCCTAGCCGAAGGCCGCTCCCGCGAAGCCAGGGAGCCGAAAAAATAACCCCGACACCCTCCGCGACCTCGCGTGCT
>NW_027285214.1:0-25000 GCF_040894005.1 Engystomops pustulosus | reverse complement strand
CAGCCAGTTGGCCTATCCGGCCACAAGTCACTGTCCCCCGGGCCAGACTTGGCGGCAAGTCCCGGGGGAGAACAAGCCCATGGAAGTAGGAGCTCCTACTTCCAAAGCGATGACGTCAGCGGGAGCAGCCGCTCGGCCGTATCCGGCGGCATGTCACTGTTCCCCGGCCAGACTTGGCGGCAAGTCCCGGGGGACGAACAAGCCCATGGAAGTAGGGGCTCAGCGGGAGCAGCCAGTTGGCCTATCCGGCCACATGTCACTGTCCCCGGCCAGACTTGGCGGCAAGTCCCGGGGAGGAACAAGCCCATGGAAGTAGGAGCTCCTACTTCCAAAGCGATGACGTCAGCGGGAGAAGCCGCTCGGCCTATCCGGCCACATGTCACCGTCCCCCGGCCACACTTGGCTATAGGTCCGGGGAGGAATAATGCCCATGGAAGTAGGAGCTCCTACTTCCAAAGGGGCAAGTCAGCGGGAGCAGCCACTTGGCCTATTCGGCCAAGTTTCACTGTTCCCCGGCCACACTTGGCTGTAGGTCCCGGAGAGGAATAATGCCCATGGAAGTAAGAGCTCCTACCTCCAAAGGGGCAAGTCAGCGGGAGAAGCCACTTGGCCTATCCGGCCACATGTCACTGTCCCCCGGCCAAGCTTGGCTGTAGGTCCCGGGGAGGAATAATGCCCATGGAAGTAGGAGCTCCTACTTCCAAAGGGGCAAGTCAGCGAAGAAGCCACTAGTTCTATCCGGCCAAGAGTCACTGTTCCCCGGCCTTACTTGGCAGTAGTCCCGGGGAGGAATAATGCCCATGGAAGTAGGAGCTCCTACTTCCAAAGGGGCAAGTCAGCGGGAGAAGCCACTTGGCCTATCCGGCCAAGAGTCACTGTTCCCGGCCACTCTTGGCAGTAGGTCCCGGGGAGGAATAATGCCCATGGAAGTAGGAGCTCCTACTTCCAAAGGGGCAAGTCAGCGGGAGAAGCCACTAGTTCTATCCGGCCAAGAGTCACTGTTCCCCGGCTACACTTGGCAGTAGGTCCCGGGGAGGAATAATGCCCATGGAAGTAGGAGCTACTACCTCCAAAGGGTGAAGACACTTGGCTCTAAGTCCCCGAGAGGTATACTGCCCATGGGAGTAAGAGCTCCTACTTCCAAAGGGGCAAGTCAGCGGGAGAAGCCACTTGGCCTACCCGGCCAGAGTCACTGTTCCCCGGCCACACTTGGCAGTAGGTCCCGGGGAGGAATAATGCCCATGGAAGTAGGAGCTCCTACTTCCAAAGGGGCAAGTCAGCGGGAGAAGCCACTTGGCCTACCCGGCCAAGAGTCACTGTTCCCCGGCCACACTTGGCAGTAGGTCCCGGGGAGGAATAATGCCCATGGAAGTAGGAGCTCCTACTTCCAAAGGGGCAAGTCAGCGGGAGAAGCCACTTGGCCTATCCGGCCACATGTCACTGTCCCCCGGCCACACTTGGCTGTAGGTCCCGGGGTGGAATAATGCCCATGGAAGTAGGAGCTCCTACTTCCAAAGGGCAAGTCAGCGGAGCAGCCACTTGGCCTATCCGGCCAAGTGTCACTGTTCCCCGGCCACACTTGGCTGTAGGTCCCGGAGAGGAATAATGCCCATGGAAGTAAGAGCTCCTACCTCCAAAGGGTGAAGACACTTGGCTCTAAGTCCCCGAGAGGTATACTGCCCATGGAAGTGAGAGCTCCTACTTCCAAAGGGGCAAGTCAGCGGGAGAAGCCACTTGGCCTATCCGGCCAAGAGTCACTGTTCCCCGGCCACACTTGGCAGTAGGTCCCGGGAGGAATAATGCCCATGGAAGTAAGAGCTCCTACTTCCATAGGGGCAAGTCAGCGGGAGAAGCCACTTGGCCTATCCGGCCAAGAGTCACTGTTCCCCGGCCACACTTGGCAGTAGGTCCCGGGGAGAATAATGCCCATGGAAGTAGGAGCTCCTACTTCCAAAGGGGCAAGTCAGCGGGAGAAGCCACTTGGCCTATCCGGCCACATGTCACTGTCCCCCGGCCACTCTTGGCTGTAGGTCCCGGGGAGGAATAATGCCCATGGAAGTAGGAGCTCCTACTTCCAAAGGGCAAGTCAGCGGAGAAGCCACTTGGACTATCCGGCCAAGAGTCACTGTTCCCCGGCCACACTTGGCAGTATGTCCCGGGGAGGGAATAATGCCCATGGAAGTGGGAGCTCCTACTTCCAAAGGGGCAAGTCGGCGGGAGAAGCCACTTGGCCTATCCGGCCAAGAGTCACTGTTCCCCGGCCACACTTGGCAGTAGGTCCCGGGGAGGAATAATGCCCATGGAAGTAAGAGCTCCTACTTCCAAAGGGGCAAGTCAGCGGAGAAGCCACTTGGCCTATCCGGCCAAGAGTCACTGTTCCCCGGCCACACTTGGCAGTAGGTCCCGGGAGGAATAATGCCCATGGAAGTAAGAGCTCCTACTTCAATAGGGGCAAGTCAGCGGGAGAAGCCACTTGGCCTATCCGGCCAAGAGTCACTGTTCCCCGGCCACACTTGGCAGTAGGTCCCGGGGAGGAATAATGCCCATGGAAGTAGGAGCTCCTACCTCCAAAGGGTGAAGACACTTGGCTCTAAGTCCCCGAGAGGTATAATGCCCATGGAAGTAAGAGCTCCTACTTCCAAAGGGGCAAGTCAGCGGGAGAAGCCACTTGGCCTATCCGGCCAAGAGTCACTGTTCCCCGGCCACACTTGGCTGTAGGTCCCGGGGAGGAATAATGCCCATGGAAGTAGGAGCTCCTACTTCCAAAGGGGCAAGGTCAGCGGGAGAAGAGCCACTTGGCCTATCCGGCCAAGAGTCACTGTTCCCCGGCCACACTTGGCAGTAGGTCCCGGGGAGGAATAATGCCCATGGAAGTAGGAGCTACTACCTCCAAAGGGTGAAGACACTTGGCTCTAAGTCCCGAGGAGGTATACTGCCCATGGGAGTAAGAGCTCCTACTTCCAAAGGGGCAAGTCAGCGGGAGAAGCCACTTGGCCTATCCGGCCAAGAGTCACTGTTCCCCGGCCACACTTGGCAGTAGGTCCCGGAGAGGAATAATGCCCATGGAAGTAGGAGCTCCTACTTCCAAAGGGCAAGTCAGCGGGAGAAGCCACTTGGCCTACCCGGCCAAGAGTCACTGTTCCCCGGCCACACTTGGCAGTAGGTCCCGGGGAGGAATAATGCCCATGGAAGTAGGAGCTCCTACTTCCAAAGGGCAAGTCAGCGGGAGAAGCCACTTGGCCTATCCGGCCACATGTCACTGTCCCCCGTCCACACTTGGCTGTAGGTCCCGGGGTGGAATAATGCCCATGGAAGTAGGAGCTCCTACTTCAAAAGGGGCAAGTCAGCGGGAGCAGCACTTGGCCTACCCGGCCAAGTGTCACTGTTCCCCGGCCACACTTGGCTGTAAGTCCCGGAGAGGAATAATGCCCATGGAAGTAAGAGCTCCTACCTCCAAAGGGCGAAGACACTTGGCTCTAAGTCCCCGAGAGGTATACTGCCCATGGAAGTGAGAGCTCCTACTTCCAAAGGGGCAAGTCAGCGGGAGAAGCCACTTGCCTATCCGGCCAAGAGTCACTGTTCCCCGGCCACTCTTGGCTGTAGGTCCCGGGAGGAATAATGCCCATGGAAGTAGGAGCTACTACCTTCAAAGGGGCAAGTCAGCGGGAGAAGCCACTTGGCTTATCCGGCCAAGAGTCACTGTTCCCCGGCCACAATTTGCAGTATGTCCCGGGGAGGAATAATGCCCATGGAAGTAGGAGCTACTACCTCCAAAGGGTGAAGACACTTGGCTCTAAGTCCCCGAGTGGTATACTGCCCATGGAAGTAAGAGCTCCTACTTCCATAGGGGCAAGTCAGCGGGAGAAGCCACTTGGCCTATCCGGCCAAGAGTCACTGTTCCCCGGCCACACTTGGCAGTAGGTCCCGGGGAGGAATAATGCCCATGGAAGTAGGAGCTCCTACTTCCAAAGGGGCAAGTCAGCGGGAGAAGCCACTTGGCCTATCCGGCCAAGAGTCACTGTTCCCCGGCCACTCTTGGCTGTAGGTCCCGGGGAGGAATAATGCCCATGGAAGTAGGAGCTACTACCTCCAAAGGGGCAAGTCAGCGGGAGAAGCCACTTGGCCTATCCGGCAAAGAGTCACTGTTCCCCGGCCACACTTGGCAGTATGTCCCGGGGAGGAATAATGCCCATGGAAGTAGGAGCTACTACCTCCAAAGGGGCAAGTCAGCGGGAAGAAGCCACTTGGCCTATCCGGCAAAGAGTCACTGTTCCCCGGCCACACTTGGCTGTAGGTCGAGGGGAGGAATAATGCCCATGGAAGTAGGAGCTCCTACTTCCAAAGGGGCAAGTCAGCGGAGAAGCCACTTGGCCTATCCGGCAAAGAGTCACTGTTCCCCGGCCACACTTGGCTGTAGGTCCCGGGGAGGAATAATGCCCATGGAAGTAGGAGCTCCTACTTCCAAAGGGCAAGTCAGCGGGAGAAGCCCACTTGGCCTATCCGGCCAAGAGTCACTGTTCCCCGGCCACACTTGGCAGGAGGTCCCGGGAGGAATAATGCCCATGGAAGTAGGAGCTCCTACTTCCAAAGGGTCAAGTCAGCGGGAGAAGCCACTTCGCCTACCCGGCCAAGTGTCACTGTCCCCCGGCCACACTTGGCAGTAGGTCCCGGGGAGGAATAATGCCCATGGAAGTAGGAGCTCCTACTTCCAAAGGGGCAAGTCAGCGGGAGAAGCCACTTCGCCTACCCGGCCGAGTGTCACTGTCCCCCGGCCAGACTTGGCGGCAAGTCCCGGGAGGAATAATGCCCATGGAAGTAGGAGCTCCTACTTCCAAAGGGGCAAGTCAGCGGGAGAAGCCACTTGGCCTATCCGGCCACATGTCACTGTCCCCCGGCCAGACTTGGCGGCAAGTCCCGGGGAGGAATAATGCCCATGGAAGTAGGAGCTCCTACTTCCAAAGGGTCAAGTCAGCGGGAGAAGCCACCTCG
Source organism: Engystomops pustulosus (assembly GCF_040894005.1). Taxonomy (NCBI): domain Eukaryota; kingdom Metazoa; phylum Chordata; class Amphibia; order Anura; family Leptodactylidae; genus Engystomops; species Engystomops pustulosus. The sequence goes on along the minus strand of NW_027285214.1, from coordinate 20,011 downwards.
CCTACCCGGCCAAGTGTCACTGTCCCCCGGCCACTCTTGGCTGTAGGTCCCGGGGAGGAATAATGCCCATGGAAGTAGGAGCTCCTACTTCCAAAGGGGCAAGTCAGCGGGAGAAGCCACTTGGCCTATCCGGCCACATGTCACTGTCCCCCGGCCACACTTGGCAGTAGGTCCGGGGAGGAATAATGCCCATGGAAGTAGGAGCTCCTACTTCCAAAGGGGCAAGTCAGCGGGAGAAGCCACTTGGCCTATCCGGCCAAGAGTCACTGTTCCCCGGCCACACTTGGCAGTAGGTCCCGGGGAGGAATAATGCCCATGGAAGTAGGAGCTACTACCTCCAAGGGGCAAGTCAGCGGGAGAAGCCACTTGGCCTATCCGGCCAAGAGTCACTGTTCCCCGGCCACACTTGGCAGTAGGTCCCGGGGAGGAATAATGCCCCATGGAAGTGGGAGCTCCTACTTCCAAAGGGGCAAGTCAGCGGGAGAAGCCACTTGGCCTATCCGGCCAAGAGTCACTGTTCCCCGGCCACACTTGGCAGTAGGTCCCGGGGAGGAATAATGCCCATGGAAGTAAGAGCTCCTACTTCCATAGGGGCAAGTCAGCGGGAGAAGCCACTTGGCCTATCCGGCCAAGAGTCACTGTTCCCCGGCCACACTTGGCAGGTAGTCCCGGGGAGGAATAATGCACATGGAAGTAGGAGCTACTACCTCCAAAGGGTGAAGACACTTGGCTCTAAGTCCCCGAGAGGTATACTGCCCATGGAAGTAAGAGGCTCCTACTTCCAAAGGGGCAAGTCAGCGGGAGAAGCCACTTGGCCTATCCGGCCAAGAGTCACTGTTCCCCGGCCACACTTGGCTGTAGGTCCCGGGGAGGAATAATGCCCATGGAAGTAGGAGCTCCTACTTCCAAAGGGGCAAGTCAGCGGGAGAAGCCACTTGGCCTATCCGGCAAAGAGTCACTGTTCCCCGGCCACACTTGGCTGTAGGTCCCGGGGAGGAATAATGCCCATGGAAGTAGGAGCTCCTACTTCCAAAAGGGCCAGTCAGCGGGAGAAGCCACTTGGCCTATCCGGCCAAGAGTCACTGTTCCCCGGCCACACTTGGCAGTAGGTCCCGGGGAGGAATAATGCCCATGGAAGTAGGAGCTCCTACTTCCAAAGGGGCAAGTCAGCGGGAGAAGCCACTTCGCCTACCCGGCCGAGTGTCACTGTCCCCCGGCCAGACTTGGCGGCAAGTCCCGGGGAGGAATAATGCCCATGGAAGTAGGAGCTCCTACTTCCAAAGGGGCAAGTCAGCGGGAGAAGCCACTTGGCCTATACGGCCACATGTCACTGTCCCCCGGCCACACTTGGCAGTAGGTCCGGGGAGGAATAATGCCCATGGAAGTAGGAGCTCCTACTTCCAAAGGGGCAAGTCAGCGGGAGAAGCCACTTCGCCTACCCGGCCAAGTGTCACTGTCCCCCGGCCAGACTTGGCGGCAAGTCCCGGGGAGGAATAATGCCCATGGAAGTAGGAGCTCACTTGGCTCTAAGTCTTCGAGAGGTATAATGCCCATGGAAGTAAGAGCTCCCAACTTCCAAAGGGGCAAGTCAGCGGGAGAAGCCACTTCGCCTACCCGGCCAAGTGTCACTGTCCCCCGGCCAGACTTGGCGGCAAGTCCCGGGGAGGAATAATGCCCATGGAAGTAGGAGCTCCTACTTCCAAAGGGGCAAGTCAGCGGGAGAAGCCACTTGGCCTATCCGGCCACATGTCACTGTCCCCCGGCCACACTTGGCAGTAGGTCCCGGGGAGGAATAATGCCCATGGAAGTAGGAGCTCCTACTTCCAAAGGGGCAAGTCAGCGGGAGAAGCCACTTCGCCTACCCGGCCAAGTGTCACTGTCCCCCGGCCAGACTTGGCGGCAAGTCCCGGGGAGGAATAATGCCCATGGAAGTAGGAGCTCCTACTTCCAAAGGGGCAAGTCAGCGGGAGAAGCCACTTGGCCTACCCGGCCAAGTGTCACTGTCCCCGGCCACTCTTGGCTGTAGGTCCCGGGGAGGAATAATGCCCATGGAAGTAGGAGCTCCTACTTCCAAAGGGGCAAGTCAGCGGGAGAAGCCACTTGGCCTATCCGGCCACATGTCGCTGTCCCCCGGCCAGACTTGGCGGCAAGTCCCGGGGAGGAATAATGCCCATGGAAGTAGGAGCTCCTACTTCCAAAGGGGCAAGTCAGCGGGAGAAGCCACTTCGGCCTACCCGGCCAAGTGTCACTGTCCCCCGGCCACTCTTGGCTGTAGGTCCCGGGGAGGAATAATGCCCATGGAAGTAGGAGCTCCTACTTCCAAAGGGGCAAGTCAGCGGGAGAAGCCACTTGGCCTATCCGGCCACATGTCACTGTCCCCCCGGCCAGACTTGGCGGCAAGTCCCTGGGAGGATAATGCCCATGGAAGTAGGAGCTCCTACTTCCAAAGGGGCAAGTCAGCGGGAGAAGCCACTTCGCCTACCGGCCAATTGTCACTGTCCCCCGGCCAGACTTGGCGGCAAGTCCCGGGGAGGAATAATGCCCATGGAAGTAGGAGCTCACTTGGCTCTAAGTCTTCGAGAGGTATAATGCCCATGGAAGTAAGAGCTCCTACTTCCAAAGGGGCAAGTCAGCGGGAGAAGCCACTTCGCCTACCCGGCCAAGTGTCACTGTCCCCCGGCCAGACTTGGCGGCAAGTCCCGGGGAGGAATAATGCCCATGGAAGTAGGAGCTCCTACTTCCAAAGGGGCAAGTAAGCGGGAGAAGCCACTTCGCCTACCCGGCCAAGTGTCACTGTCCCCCGGCCAGACTTGGCGGGCAAGTCCCGGGGAGGAATAATGCCCATGGAAGTAGGAGCTCCTACTTCCAAAGGGGCAAGTCAGCGGGAGAAGCCACTTCGCCTACCCGGCCAAGTGTCACTGTCCCCCGGCCAGACTTGGCGGCAAGTCCCGGGGAGGAATAATGCCCATGGAAGTAGGAGCTCCTACTTCCAAAGGGGCAAGTCAGCGGGAGAAGCCACTTCGCTACCCGGCCAAGTGTCACTGTCCCCCGGCCAGACTTGGCGGCAAGTCCCGGGAGGAATAATGCCCATGGAAGTAGGAGCTCCTACTTCCAAAGGGGCAAGTCAGCGGGAGAAGCCACTTGGCCTACCCGGCCAAGTGTCACTGTCCCCCGGCCACTCTTGGCTGTAGGTCCCGGGGAGGAATAATGCCCATGGAAGTAGGAGCTCCTACTTCCAAAGGGGCAAGTCAGCGGGAGAAGCCACTTGGCCTATCCGGCCACATGTCGCTGTCCCCCGGCCAGACTTGGCGGCAAGTCCCGGGGAGGAATAATGCCCATGGAAGTAGGAGCTCCTACTTCCAAAGGGGCAAGTCAGCGGGAGAAGCCACTTCGCCTACCCGGCCAAGTGTCACTGTCCCCCGGCCACTCTTGGCTGTAGGTCCGGGAGGAATAATGCCCATGGAAGTAGGAGCTCCTACTTCCAAAGGGGCAAGTCAGCGGGAGAAGCCACTTGGCCTATCCGGCCACATGTCACTGTCCCCGGCCAGACTTGGCGGCAAGTCCCGGGGAGGAATAATGCCCATGGAAGTAGGAGCTCCTACTTCCAAAGGGGCAAGTCAGCGGGAGAAGCCACTTCGCCTACCCGGCCAATTGTCACTGTCCCCCGGCCAGACTTGGCGGCAAGTCCCGGGAGGAATAATGCCCATGGAAGTAGGAGCTCACTTGGCTCTAAGTCTTCGAGAGGTATAATGCCCATGGAAGTAAGAGCTCCTACTTCCAAAGGGGGCAAGTCAGCGGGAGAAGCCACTTCGCCTACCCGGCCAAGTGTCACTGTCCCCCGGCCAGACTTGGCGGCAAGTCCCCGGGAGGAATAATGCCCATGGAAGTAGGAGCTCCTACTTCCAAAGGGGCAAGTAAGCGGGAGAAGCCACTTCGCCTACCCGGCCAAGTGTCACTGTCCCCGGCCAGACTTGGCGGCAAGTCCCGGGGAGGAATAATGCCCATGGAAGTAGGAGCTCCTACTTCCAAAGGGGCAAGTCAGCGGGAGAAGCCACTTCGCCAACACGGCCAAGTGTCACTGTCCCCCGGCCAGACTTGGCGGCAAGTCCCGGGGAGGAATAATGCCCATGGAAGTAGGAGCTCCTACTTCCAAAGGGGCAAGTCAGCGGGAGAAGCCACTTCGCCTACCCGGCCAAGTGTCACTGTCCCCCGGCCAGACTTGGCGGCAAGTCCCGGGAGGAATAATGCCCATGGAAGTAGGAGCTCCTACTTCCAAAGGGGCAAGTCAGCGGGAGAAGCCACTTCGCCTACCCGGCCAAGTGTCACTGTCCCCCGGCCAGACTTGGCGGCAAGTCCCGGGGAGGAATAATGCCCATGGAAGTAGGAGCTCACTTGGCTCTAAGTCTTCGAGAGGTATAATGCCCATGGAAGTAAGAGCTCCTACTTCCAAAGGGGCAAGTCAGCGGGAGAAGCCACTTCGCCTACCCGGCCAAGTGTCACTGTCCCCCGGCCAGACTTGGCGGCAAGTCCCGGGGAGGAATAATGCCCATGGAAGTAGGAGCTCCTACTTCCAAAGGGGCAAGTCAGCGGGAGAAGCCACTTCGCCTACCCGGCCAAGTGTCACTGTCCCCCGGCCAGACTTGGCGGCAAGTCCCGGGGAGGAATAATGCCCATGGAAGTAGGAGCTCCTACTTCCAAAGGGGCAAGTCAGCGGGAGAAGCCACTTGGCCTACCCGGCCAAGTGTCCCTACCCGGCCAAGTGTCACTGTCCCCCGGCCAGACTTGGCGGCAAGTCCCGGGGAGGAATAATGCCCATGGAAGTAGGAGCTCACTTGGCTCTACGTCTTCGAGAGGTATAATGCCCATGGAAGTAAGAGCTCCTACTTCCAAAGGGGCAAGTCAGCGGGAGAAGCCACTTCGCCTACCCGGCCAAGTGTCACTGTCCCCCGGCCAGACTTGGCGGCAAGTCCCGGGGAGGAATAATGCCCATGGAAGTAGGAGCTCACTTGGCTCTAAGTCTTCGAGAGGTATAATGCCCATGGAAGTAAGAGCTCCTACTTCCAAAGGGGCAAGTCAGCGGGAGAAGCCACTTCGCCTACCCGGCCAAGTGTCACTGTCCCCCGGCCAGACTTGGCGGCAAGTCCCGGGGAGGAATAATGCCCATGGAAGTAGGAGCTCCTACTTCCAAAGGGGCAAGTCAGCGGGAGAAGCCACTTCGCCTACCCGGCCAAGTGTCACTGTCCCCCGGCCAGACTTGGCGGCAAGTCCCGGGGAGGAATAATGCCCATGGAAGTAGGAGCTCCTACTTCCAAAGGGGCAAGTCAGCGGGAGAAGCCACTTCGCCTACCCGGCCAAGTGTCACTGTCCCCCGGCCAGACTTGGCGGCAAGTCCCGGGGAGGAATAATGCCCCATGGAGCTCGGGCAGACTAGAAGTAACCTCGTCTGCCCGCTGGAGGGCGCCCTTCCCGGAGCGGAGGGGACCCCCTTGGCCACCAAGTGCAAGCCGAGTTTGGAGCTCGAAACCCGGCCACGCTTGGTCGTAGGTCCCGGTGAGGAACATGGCCATGGAAGTCGGAGCTCAAACCTCCAAACTGACCTCAGCCGGAGCACTTGCTGAGGCTGCCCGGGCATGGGTTACTGTTCCCCGGGCACACTTGGTCGTAGGTCCAAGTGTGGAACGTGTCCATGGAAGTTGAAGTGAAGAGAACCGCGAAAGGGAGGTTTTTGCGCGAAGCCGCGGCCGAGGAGGGCTCACCGATCCCGGCGTGATTTCTGCCAGGCCCGGTACCCAACCGAACTCCGCATGGTGGCTGGATCCGCGACCCTGGAACCCTGGGCCGGGAGCCTAGGGGCGAGAGGGGCCCCATGGAGCTCGGGCAGACTAGAAGTACCCTCGTCTGCCCGCTGGAGGGCGCCCTTCCCGGAGCGGAGGGGACCCCCCAAGCGACCAAGTGCAAGCCGAGTTTGGAGCTCGAAACCCGGCCACACTTGGTAGTATGTCCCGGTGAGGAACATGCCCATGGAAGTAAGAGCTCAGCGGAGCAGCCACTCAGGCTACACGGGAATGTGTCACTGTCCCCGGCCAAGACTTGGCGGCAAGTCCCGGGGAGGAATAGTTCCCATGGAAGTAGCTCAGCGGGAGCAGCCACTCAGGCTACCCGGGAATGTGTCACTGTCCCCCGGCCAAGACTTGGCGGCAAGTCCGGGGAGGAATAGTTCCCATGGAAGTAGCTCAGCGGGAGCAGCCACTCAGGCTACCCGGGAATGTGTCACTGTCCCCCGGCCAGACTTGGCGGCAGGTCCGGGGAGGAATAGTGCTCATGGAAGTAGCTCAGCGGGAGCAGCTGCTGAGGCTACCCGGGAATGTGTCACTGTCCCTCGGCCACACTTGGTCGTTGATTCCTGATGAGGAACATGCCCATGGAACTAAAGAGTTCAGCGGGAGCAGCCGCTCAGGCTACCCGGGAATGTGTCACTGTCCCCCGGCCAGGACTTGGCGGCAGGTCCCGGGGAGGAATAGTGCCCATGGAAGTCGGAGCTCCAACCTCCAAGTTGACCTCAGCGGGAGCAGCCGCTGAGGCTACCCGGGCCTGGGTGACTGTTCCCCGGCCACACTTGGTCGGAGGTCCCGGTGTGGAACATGCCCATGGAAGTTGAAGGGAAGAGAACCGCGAAAGGGAGTTTGGAGGCTGAGCCGCGGCCGAGGAGGTCTCACCGATCCCGGCGTGATTCCAGCCAGGCCCGGTACCCTATACCGAACTCGACAGGTGGCTGTATCCGGGACCCCTGGAACCCTGGGCGGGGAGCCTAGGGGCGAGAGGGGCCCCATGGAGCTCGGGCAGACTAGAAGTACCCTCGTCTGCCCGCTGGAGGGCGCCCTTCCCGGAGCGGAGGGGACCCCCCAAGCGACCAAGTGCAAGCCGAGTTTGGAGCTCGAAACCCGGCCACACTTGGTAGTATGTCCCGGTGAGGAACATGCCCATGGAAGTAAGAGCTCAGCGGGAGCAGCCACTCAGGCTTACCCGGGAATGTGTCACTGTCCCCCCGGCCAGACTTGGCGGCAGGTCCGGGGAGGAATAGTGCCCATGGAAGTAGCCCAGCGGGAGCAGCCGCTCAGGCTACCCGGGAATGTGGTCACTGTCCCCCGGCCAGACTTGGCGGCAGGTCCCGGGGAGGAATAGTGCTCATGGAAGTAGCTCAGCGGGAGCAGCTGCTGAGGCTACCCGGGAATGGTGTCACTGTCCCTGGGCCACACTTGGTCGTTGGTTCCTGATGAGGAACATGCCCATGGAAGTAAGAGTTCAGCGGGAGAAGCCGCTCAAGCTACCCGGGAATGTGTCACTGTCCCCCGGCCAGACTTGGCGGCAGGTCCCGGGGAGGAATAGTGCCCATGGAAGTCGGAGCTCCAACCTCCAAGTTGACCTCAGCGGGAGCAGCCGCTGAGGCTACCCGGGCATGGGTGACTGTTCCCCGGCCACACTTGGTCGGAGGTCCCGGTGTGGAACATGCCCATGGAAGTTGAAGGGAAGAGAACCGCGAAAGGGAGTTTGGAGGCTGAGCCGCGGCCGAGGAGGTCTCACCGATCCCGGCGTGATTCCAGCCAGGCCCGGTACCCTATACCGAACTCGGCAGGGTGGCTGTATCCGGACCCTGGAACCCTGGGCGGGGAGCCTAGGGGCGAGAGGGGCCCCATGGAGCTCGGGCAGACTAGAAGTACCCTCGTCTGCCCGCTGGAGGGCGCCCTTCCCGGAGCGGAGGGGACCCCCAAGCGACCAAGTGCAAGCCGAGTTTGGAGCTCGAAACCCGGCCACACTTGGTAGTATGTCCCGGTGAGGAACATGCCCATGGAAGTAAGAGCTCAGCGGGAGCAGCCACTCAGGCTACCCGGCAATGTGTCACTGTCCCCCGGCCAAGACTTGGCGGCAAGTCCCGGGGAGGAATAGTGCCCATGGAAGTAGCTCAGCGGGAGCAGGCCGCTCAGGCTACCCGGGAATGTGTCACTGTCCCCCGGCCAGACTTGGCGGCAGGTCCCGGGGAGGAATAGTGCTCATGGAAGTAGCTCAGCGGGAGCAGGCCACTCGGGCTAACCGGGAATGTGTCACTGTCCCTGGGCCACACTTGGTCGTTGGTTCCTGATGAGGAACATGCCCATGGAAGTAAGAGTTCAGCGGGAGCAGCCGCTCAGGGCTACCCGGGAATGTGTCACTGTCCCCCGGCCAGACTTGGCGGCAGGTCCCGGGGAGGAATAGTGCCCATGGAAGTCGGAGCTCCAACCTCCAAGTTGACCTCAGCGGGAGCAGCCGCTGAGGCTACCCGGGCATGGGTGACTGTTCCCCGGCCACACTTGGTCGGAGGTCCCGGTGTGGAACATGCCCATGGAAGTTGAAGGGAAGAGAACCGCGAAAGGGAGTTTGGAGGCTGAGCCGCGGCCGAGGAGGTCTCACCGATCCCGGCGTGATTCCAGCCAGGCCCGGTACCCTATACCGAACTCGGCAGGGTGGCTGTATCCGGGACCCTGGAACCCTGGGCGGGGAGCCTAGGGGCGAGAGGGGCCCCATGGAGCTCGGGCAGACTAGAAGTACCCTCGTCTGCCCGCTGGAGGGCGCCCTTCCCGGAGCGGAGGGGACCCCCAAGCGACCAAGTGCAAGCCGAGTTTGGAGCTCGAAACCCGGCCACACTTGGTAGTATGTCCCGGTGAGGAACATGCCCATGGAAGTAAGAGCTCAGCGGGAGCAGCCACTCAGGCTACCCGGCAATGTGTCACTGTCCCCGGCCAAGACTTGGCGGCAAGTCCCGGGGAGGATAGTGCCCATGGAAGTAGCTCAGCGGGAGCAGCCGCTCAGGCTACCCGGGAATGTGTCACTGTCCCCCGGCCGGACTTGGCGGCAGGTCCCGGGGAGGAATAGTGCTCATGGAAGTAGCTCAGCGGAGCAGCCACTCAGGCTAACCGGGAATGTGTCACTGTCCCTGGGCCACACTTGGTCGTTGGTTCCTGATGAGGAACATGCCCATGGAAGTAAGAGTTCAGCGGGAGCAGCCGCTCAGGGCTACCCGGGAATGTGTCACTGTCCCCCGGCCAGACTTGGCGGCAGGTCCCGGGGAGGAATAGTGCCCATGGAAGTCGGAGCTCCAACCTCCAAGTTGACCTCAGCGGGAGCAGCCGCTGAGGCTACCCGGGCATGGGTGACTGTTCCCCGGCCACACTTGGTCGGAGGTCCCGGTGTGGAACATGCCCATGGAAGTTGAAGGGAAGAGAACCGCGAAAGGGAGTTTGGAGGCTGAGCCGCGGCCGAGGAGGTCTCACGATCCCGGCGTGATTCCAGCCAGGCCCGGTACCCTATACCGAACTCGGCAGGGTGGCTTTATCCGGGACCCTGGAACCCTGGGCGGGGAGCCTAGGGGCGAGAGGGGCCCCATGGAGCTCGGGCAGACTAGAAGTACCCTCGTCTGCCCGCTGGAGGGCGCCCTTCCCGGAGCGGAGGGGACCCCCCAAGCGACCAAGTGCAAGCCGAGTTTGGAGCTCGAAACCCGGCCACACTTGGTAGTTGGTCCCGGTGAGGAACATGCCCATGGAAGTAAGAGCTCAGCGGGAGAAGCCACTCAGGCTACCCGGGAATGTGTCACTGTCCCCGGCCAAGACTTGGCGGCAAGTCCCGGGGGAGGAATAGTGCCCATGGAAGTAGCTCAGCGGGAGCAGCCACTCAGGCTACCCGGGAATGTGTCACTGTCCCTCGGCCACACTTGGTCGTAGGTCCCGGTGAGGAACATGCCCATGGAAGTCGGAGCTCCAACCTCCAACCGGGTGAAGCCTCCGAGAGCTAGCCGGGAATAGGGCGCCAATCCCGGCTACCGCCCTCCAGGCTTGCCCCGGTCGAAAGACCTACGTCCTCGCACCAGCACAAGCGCAAAAATTTTCTAAGTGTGGGAGAACCGAGGACCCGCCCGGTGGCACTCTGCCTCTCGCTGCCGCCCTCCTGGAAGCGTCCTCGGTCACTGTGTGTGCGGCAGATATCAGAGCTCCGGAAAGGTGAAAAAGAACCGGTAAGAGGGCGAATCCGGCAGCTCCCTGCCGGGCGAGGACCACCGCGAGCGGCGGGGACGTCAGACGGGAGACGCGCGGCGGACCTTCCGTCGGAGTGCCTGGGATTTTGACCTCGGAGAAGTTCGAAAAAATTATGCGGTCGGAGCTGTCTGCCCCGGCCGGGGAAGGCTCACCGCCGGCGGCTGCCAACCCCTGGCTTGCCCGCTGGATGCCCTTTCGGAGGCTGCTGAAAAAGAACTGTCAGGCGGGCACCTCTCGGAAGAACCGCAGACCAAAACGACCGGTAAAAATTTTGGGCGATCCGACACGTAGTGCACCTTCGGCGGCAGAGAAAAGCAGCAAAAATACCGGTCAGAGAAGGGGAGTTTTGGTCGACTCTGCCAGGTTTTTGCACTAAGTCAGATCCGTAATGCCAGCGGGACTGAGTCGCTTTTGCGTGCCGTGGTCCTGGAGGCCTGCTCGGACAGAGCGGTCCTTCGGGTCCCGCGGGAAGGGGCATTTCATGTTCCTCTGCGGGAGGTGATCCATTTTCTGCGGGAAATGGCGAGCCCCTTCGGCTACAAGAGTGTGTAGGTCCCGCTCAACAGTCTACGTCCTTAACCATCGGGGACTTTGTAGATTTTGCCCAAAATCGCTCTCCGCAGAACAGAGCGTGAGGTCTCCGCGGCGGAGGCCGGAAAAGGTGCGAGGTGAGCGGCATGGTATGACTGGCTCGTGCCGCTCACTGCTACCCGGAGCGTGGCGGCCCTCCGGGTAAAAAGCTAGCCGGGGCGAGTAGGTGGGTTGACGGGCGCATAAGCAACGCCGTCCCCGCCGTACAAGGTGCCGGTGGCCTGGCGAACACCGGCGTAAGGCTAGCCAGGGCGTACCGCGGGGCAGAGGGCGCATAAGCCACGCTCTCTCTCCATCCCACCAGCACAAGCGAAAAATTTTCAAAGTGTGGGAGAACCGGCTTCCCGACCGGTGGCACTCTGCCTCTCTCTGCCGCCCTCCTGGAAGCGTCCTCGGTCACTCGGAGTACGCAGATTTAAGAGCTCCGGAATGGTGAAAAAGAACCGGAGAGAGGGCGACTCCCGGCTTCTCTCTGCCGGGCGAGGACCACCGCAGGCGGCGGGGACCTCTGACAGGAGGCGGCGCTGCGGGCAGGCTTTCTAAGTGCCTGGGCTTTTGGCCTCGGCGAAAGTCGAAAAAATTATGCGGTCGGAGCTTTCTGCCCCGGCCGGGGAAGGCTCACCGCCGGCGGCTGCCAACCCCTGGCTTGCCCGCTGGATGCCCTTTCGGAGGCTGCTGAAAAAGAACTGTCAGGCGGGCACCTCTCGGAAGAACCGCAGACCAAAACGACCGGTAAAAATTTTGGGCGATCCGACCCGTAGTGCACCTTCGGCGGCAGAGAAAAGCAACAAAAATACCGGTCAGAGAAGGGGAGTTTTGGTCGACTCTGCCAGGTTTTTGCACTAAGTCAGATCCGTAATGCCAGCGGGACTGAGTCGCTTTTGCGTGCCGTGGTCCTGGAGGCCTGCTCGGACAGAGCGGTCCTTCGGGTCCCGCGGGAAGGGGCATTTCATGTTCCTCTGCGGGAGGTGATCCATTTTCTGCGGGAAATGGCGAGCCCCTTCGGCTACAAGAGTGTGTAGGTCCCACGCTCAACAGTCTACGTCCTTAACCATCGGGGACTTTGTAGATTTTGCCCAAATCGCTCTCCGCAGAACAGAGCGTGAGGTCTCCGCGGCGGAGGCCGGAAAAGGTGCGAGGTGAGCGGCATGGTATGACTGGGCTCGTGCCGCTCACTGCTACCCGGAGCGTGGCGCCCTCCGGGTAAAAGGCTAGCCGGGGCGAGTAGGTGGGATGACGGGCGCATAAGCAACGCCGTCCCCGCCGTACAAGGTGCCGGTGGCCTGGCGAACCACCGGCGTAAGGCTAGCCAGGGCGTACCGCGGGGCAGAGGGCGCATAAGCCACGCTCCTCTCTCCCATCCCACCAGCACAAGCGAAATATTTTCAAAGTGTGGGAGAACCGGCTTCCCGACCGGTGGCACTCTGCCTCTCGCTGCCGCCCTCCTGGAAGCGTCCTCGGTCACTCGGAGTACGGCAGATTTAAGAGCTCCGGAATGGTGAAAAGAACCGGAGAGAGGGCGACTCCGGCTTCTCTCTGCCGGGCGAGGACCACCGCAGGCGGCGGGGACGTCTGACAGGAGACGGCGCTGCGGGCAGGCTTTAAAAGTGCATGGGGTTTTGGCCTCGGCAAAGTCGAAAAAATTATGCGGTCGGAGCTGTCTGCCCCGGCCGGGGAAGGCTCACCGCCGGCGGCTGCCAACCCTGGCTTGCCGCTGGATGGCCTTTCGGAGCTTCTGAAAAAGAACTGTCAGGCGGGCACCTCTCGGAAGAACCGCAGACCAAAACGACCGGTAAAATTTTGGGCGATCCGACCCGTAGTGCACCTTCGGCGGCAGAGAAAAGCAACAAAAATTACCGGTCAGAGAAGGGGAGTTTTGGTCGACTCTGCCAGGTTTTTGCACTAAGTCAGATCCGTAATGCAGCGGACTGAGTCGCTTTTGCGTGCCGTGGTCCTGGAGGCCTGCTCGGACAGGGCGGTCCTTTCGGGTCCCGCGGGAAGGGGCATTTCATGTTCCTCTGCGGGAGGTGATCCATTTTCTGCGGGAAATGGCGAGCCCCTTCGGCTACAAGAGTGTGTAGGTCCCGCTCAACAGTCTACGTCCTTAACCATCGGGGACTTTGTAGATTTTGGTCAAGATCGCCCCCCGCATGTCCTAGCGGGAGGTCTCCGCGGCGGAGGCCGGAAAAGGTGCGAGGTGAGCGGCATGGTATGACTGGGCTCGTGCCGCTCACTGCTACCCGGAGCGTGGCGCCCTCCGGGTAAAAGGCTAGCCGGGGCGAGTAGGTGGGATGACGGGCGCATAAGCAACGCCGTCCCCGCCGTACAAGGTGCCGGTGGCCTGGCGAACCACCGGCGTAAGGCTAGCCCAAGGGCGTACCGCGGGGCAGAGGGCGCATAAGCCACGCTCTCTCTCCATCCCACCAGCACAAGCGAAAAATTTTCAAAGTGTGGGAGAACCGGCTTCCCGACCGGTTGCACTCTGCCTCTCGCTGCCGCCGTCCTGGAAGCGTCCTCGGTCACTCGGAGTACGGCAGATTTAAGAGCTCCGGAATGGTGAAAAAGAACCGGAGAGAGGGCGACTCCGGCTTCTCTCTGCCGGCGAGGACCACCGCAGGCGGCGGGGACGTCTGACAGGAGACGGCGCTGCGGGCAGGCTTTAAAAGTGCATGGGGTTTTGGCCTCGGAGAAGTCGAAAAATTATGCGGTCGGAGCTGTCTGCCCCGGCCGGGGAAGGCTCACCTCCGGCGGCTGCCAACCCCTGGCTTGCCCGCTGGATGGCCTTTCGGAGGCTGCTGAAAAAGAACTGTCAGGCGGGCACCTCTCGGAAGAACCGCAGACCAAAACGACCGGTAAAAATTTGGGCGATCCGACCCGTAGTGCACCTTCGGCGGCAGAGAAAGCAACAAAAATACCGGTCAGAGAAGGGGAGTTTTGGTCGACTCTGCCAGGTTTTTGCACTAAGTCAGATCCGTAATGCCAGCGGGGACTGAGTCGCTCTTGCGTGCCGTGGTCCTGGAAGCCTGCTCGGACAGAGTGGTCCTTCGGGTCCCCGCGGGAGGGGCATTTCATGTTCCTCTGCGGGAGGTGATCCATTTTCTGCGGGAAATGGCGAGCCCCTTCGGCTACAAGAGTGTGTAGGTCCCGCTCAACAGTCTACGTCCTTAACCATCGGGGACTTTGTAGATTTTGCCCAAAATCGCTCTCCGCAGAACAGAGCGGGAGGTCTCCGCGGCGGAGGCCGGAAAAGGTGCGAGGTGAGCGGCATGGTATGACTGGGCTCGTGCCGCTCACTGCTACCCGGAGCGTGGCGCCCTCCGGGTAAAAGGCTAGCCGGGGCGAGTAGGTGGATTGACGGGCGCATAAGCAACGCCGTCCCCGCCGTACAAGGTGCCGGTGGCCTGGCGAACCACCGGCGTAAGGCTAGCCAAGGGCGTACCGCGGGGCAGAGGGCGCATAAGCCACGCCGTCCCCGCTGTACAAGGTGCCGGTGGCCTGGCGAACCACCGGCGTAAGGCTAGCCAAGGGCGTACCGCGGGGCAGAGGGCGCATAAGCCACGCTCTCTCTCCATCCCACCAGAACAAGCGAAAAAATTTCAAAGTGTGGGAGAACCGGCTTCCCGACCGGTGGCACTCTGCCTCTCGCTGCCGCCCTCCTGGAAGCGTCCTCGGTCACTCGGTGTCCGGCAGATTTCAGAGCTCCGGAATGGTGAAAAAGAACCGGTGAGAGGGCGAATCCGGCTTCTCTCTGCCGGGCGAGGACCACCGCAGGCGGCAAGGGACGTCTGCCAGGAGACGGCGCTGCGGGCAGGCTTTAAAAGTGCATGGGGTTTTGGCCTCGGCGAAAGTCGAAAAAAATTTTGCGGTCGGAGCTGTCTGCCCCGGCCGGGGAAGGCTCACCGCCGGCGGCTGCCAACCCCTGGCTTGCCCGCTGGATGCCCTTTCGGAGGCTGCTGAAAAAGAACTGTCAGGCGGGCACCTCTCGGAAGAACCGCAGACCAAAACGACCGGTAAAAATTTTGGGCGATCCGATCCTCAGTGCACCTTCGGCGGCAGAGAAAAGCAACAAAAACACCGGTCAAAGAAGGGAGGTTTTGGTCGACTCTGCCTGGTTTTTGCACAAAGTCAGATCCGTAATGCCAGCGGGACTGAGTCGCTTTTGCGTGCCGTGGTCCTGGAGGCCTGCTCGGACAGAGCGGTCCTTCGGGTCCCGCGGGAAGGGGCATTTCATGTTCCTCTGCGGGAGGTGGTCCATTTTCTGCGGGAAATGGCGAGCCCCATCGGCTACAAGAGTGTGTAGGTCCCGCTCAACAGTCTACGTCCTTAACCATCGGGGACTTTGTAGATTTTGGCAGAAATCGCCCCCGCAGGTCCTAGCGGGAGGTCTCCGCGGCGGAGGCCGGAGAGGGCGCGAGGTGAGCGGCATGGTATGACTGGGTTCGTGCCGCTCACTGGTACCCGGAGCGTGGCGCCCTCCGGGTAAAAGGCTAGCCGGGGCGAGTAGGTGGGTTGACGGGCGCATAAGCCACGCCGTCCCCGCCGTACAAGGTGCCGGTGGCCTGGCGAACCACCGGCGTAAGGCCAGCCAGGGCGGACCGCGGGGCAGAGGGCGCATAAGCCACGCTCTCTCTCCATCCCACAGAACAAGCGAAAAATTTTCAAAGTGTGGGAGAACCGGCGACCCGACCGGTGGCACTCTGCCCTCTCGCTGCCGCCCTCCTGGAAGCGTCCTCGGTCACTCGGTGTCCGGCAGATTTCAGAGCTCCGGAATGGTGAAAAAGAAACCGGAGAGGGGGCGACTCCGGCTTCTCTCTGCCGGGCGAGGACCACCGCAGGCGGCAAGGGACGTCTGACAGGAGACGGCGCTGCGGGCAGGCTTTAAAAAGTGCATGGGGTTTTGGCCTCGGCGAAAGTCGAAAAAATTTTGCGGTCGGAGCCGTCTGCCCCGGCCGGGGAAGGCTCACCGCCGGCGGCTGCCAACCCCTGGCTTGCCCGCTGGATGGCCTTTCGGAGGCTGCTGAAAAAGAACTGTCAGGCGGGCACCTCTCGGAAGAACCGCAGACCAAAACGACCGGTAAAAATTTTGGGCGATCCGACCCTCAGTGCACCTTCGGCGGCAGAGAAAAGCATCAAAAATACCGGTCAAAGAAGCGAGGTTTTGGTCGACTCTGCCAGGTTTTTGCACAAAGTGTTGGCATCGTGCGGCGTCGCGCTTTGCCGTACCGTATCCCCAATGGAGCGGCGCCCGGCGGGGTAGGCTAGCCATGTGAGGTCGAGGGCGGGAGGACGGGACGTAAGCCAGGCCGTTCTCCACAAGAAATTCCGGACGCGGAGACCCCTTCTCCGCCCTACGGTCCCCAATGGGGTGGCGCCCGGCGGGTGAGGCTAGCCATGGGAGGACGGGACGTAAGCCAGGCCGTTCTCCACAAGAAATTCCGTACGCGGAGACCCCTTCTCCGCCCTACGGTCCCCAATGGGGTGGCGCCCGGCGGGTGAGGCTAGCCATGTGAGGTCGAGGGCGGGAGGACGGGACGTAAGCCAGGCCGTTCTCCACAAGTAAATTCCGGACGCGGAGACCCCTTCTCCGCCCTACGGTCCCCAATGGGGTGGCGCCCGGCGGGTGAGGCTAGCCGTGTGAGGTCGAGGGCGGGAGGACGGGACGTAAGCCAGGCCGTTCTCCACAAGTAAATTCCGGACGCGGAGACCCCTTCTCCGCCCTACGGTCCCCAATGGGGTGGCGCCCGGCGGGTGAGGCTAGCCATGTGAGGTCGAGGGCGGGAGGACGGGACGTAAGCCAGGCCGTTCTCCACAAGTAAATTCCGGACGCGGAGACCCCTTCTCCGCCCTACGGTCCCCAATGGGGTGGCTCCCGGCGGGTGAGGCTAGCCATGTGAGGTCGAGGGCGGGAGGACGGGACGCAAGCCAGGCCGTTCTCCACAAACTCCCAGCGGTAGAGTCTCGGCTCTCCGCTCTTTTGATCGATCTGACACAGCGCGATCCGGCGGGGCAGGGCACTTTGCTCGGTCAGGGGTATTGGCCCCGGCCGGTTTATGGTAAAGCGTTCCTTAGCCTCAGTCTTGGTCGCGCATCAATCCCCCGCTCCCCGTGAGCGGCTGTGGTCCTCTGCCTAAGGTTGTGTAGCGCGGTGCCAGTGTGGTCCTCGCACGGCCCCGCTCCTGCCACAGCGGTAGGACTCTCTGCTTCGGCTGAGGTTTGCTACGAAGCGTATGGAACGGGCGTACTCCACCGTACCGTGGGTGGGGGGCGGCGGCGGCGGCGGCAGCGTCCAGCGCGGAGCTCCGGCTCCCGCGGCAGCGCCTCGCCTAGTGTCCCTCGGGCAAGTCCAATCGCCCCCCGCCCGGTCGGAGAGCGCAGACACACCTCTGTGTCCACGGTTTATTTCCGCAGCACGAAAAGGGACGGCTCCCGCCTGCTCCTCGCGGCGGCGACGAGGCTTAGACCCACCCGTGGCGTATCCGCGGTAGGTATGCTCGTCGGTCGGAGGAGCGGTTGCGGTCGAGTGGTCCCCAGTGTACCCTGTTAGCGCTGCCCGCCTACGCCTGAAGAGCTGCGGACCGAGAAAAAGGTTCGCTCCGCTGCTGACGGCGAAGCGCGCGGCACGCCGCGGAAGAGGAGAGGGAGCGGTCGCCCCCGGGGCGGCTCCCTCCGAGTCCGGCAGAAGCAGAGATTGTAGCGGAGGGGGGGGTTTCTAAATTCCCCGGGCGTGTTATCCCCAGCGGTAGCCTTTGAACTCTTCAACCGCAAGCACGATCGCACGTTCACAGCACCCGTCACTAGGAGCCGGGCCAGAGGCGGGCGGCAGACGAACCGACATGAGCGCTTAAGGGTATTGCACCCCCGGCGCCCAGACCCTGGAAATTGAGTCTGCCCCAAAGCCCACCCGCGTCCTCCTTGGCGCTCCCGGAGTACATGGTCGTAGATGGGCCATCGGTCGCTAATGCCAAACTGCGTCCCAGGGGTGCGTCCCCTCTGACCAACGGCAGACCCATCCCTCTCGCCAATCCGCGGATCCCCGCCAGGTCCCGAACAGGGCTCGTCCTTTAGCGTTTCAAATGCGCCCTCCCCGCCATACGAGGGTTGAGGACCGTAGCCTTCCCTTACGAGAGGCACCAGGGGTGCGCCTGCTCGAGGGCCCGGCCGTGGGCGTAACGCTTGGGCCGCCCGGGGGAGTCGGTAGACCATGGAGACCAACACTCGCACACGAACGTTGCCCGTGCTTTTGTGGAAGAGAGCTTCTTGCGAGGTTGTCGCTGCGGTGGCGCCCGGGACAAACCCTATCCCTAAAACTTCTGGGGAATTGGCGTCTAAGCCTGCACCCTGCACGGTATCCCTGCACCCACGAAGGGGGCCGTGGAAGGCTTGGGGTCGCGCCGGCGAAACCGACCGGATGCCCGGGGTACTGAACCCCCGGGGTCCCACCCTGGAAATTGAGCCGTCCGACCCCGCCACGTCTTCCTAGTGCTCTCCTTGGCTCCCCCGCCTGTGGGCATCGTTAGGGGCTGCGGTCATCAGCGCCGGCTAAGCTTCGGCAACACGGCCGACCCACCCCTTCGGCGCCTGGGGGTGCCTGGTCCCAGTCCGGGCCGTTCCGTAGGGGCGGCTATCCCTTACATGAGGGACTCGGTGCGTCCGCTCGGGCTGCGGGGCTCCGGCTCCGACAGCCGGGGGAGCTGGTTTTGACCGCGGGCCTCCACGGGAACCGGCAGGGACCGGACTAGGCGTCAAGCCGAAAATAACCCGGCACCCTCCTGCTTCCAAAGCGAGGGGACCTTTGGCCGAGCGGGGGCACCGGAAGCCGAACCGACCCCAACCCCTCTTCCTACCCCAGGGCTGGGCTGGACCAATCCCCTGATCGGGTCTAAAATGGAAGAAGGGGATTCGAGGGAGGGGCTGGCGGAAGGCAGTTGCCCGACGGAGTAGGCGAAGGCCAGGCCGTTTCCGAGTCCCGAGCAGAGGAGGGCGAACTCGGCTCTTCATCGACCGACGGCGAGGCGAGGGCGGTGGCTGCCGCGGGGAAGACTCCATTGCTCGTCAGCGCGCTAGGAGCGGGGCCGACTGGCTGCTCGGGGTATGGCATCCCCGGGGGCCCACCCTGGAAATCTTCGCTCCTCAGCCGCTGCAGGTTATAAGGTCCCGCCGCGCGTAAGCGCTCAACTCTCCGACCCACGGATGTCGAGCCCATGGTGAGCCGGCCGTTTCGTACGGGGAAAAGGGGTCCTCTGGCCCCACATCGATCGAGGGGGTTTAGATCCGCGGAGGCACGCACCGCGAGGCGAATCGCTGCTTTTCCCCAAGAGGTTAACCTTCAAACCACCGAGTAGGTTCGGGGCAGGGCCGACAGTCTGCACTGGGGTATTGCATCCCTGGTGGGGCGACCCTGGAAATCTCTGCCCCTTTCCACTCTTTCGGTTGGGCCTCTCGTCGGGGCGAGCGTAAGTCGGCAAGCAGACGTGGGAAGAGGCTTCTTACCGGTGACACTCCCTTCGTGAGAGAGGCTGGTACTCGCCCCGGACCCCGGTCCAAATCTGCGCGGGCCGGACGGCCTCGGCCCTAGCCGAAGGCCGCTCCCGCGAAGCCAGGGAGCCGAAAAAATAACCCCGACACCCTCCGCGACCTCGCGTGCTTCCAAAGCGAGGGGAACCTTTGGCCGAGCGGGGCACCCGAAGCCGAACCGACCCCAACCCCTCTTCTTACCCCAGGGCTGGGCTGACCAATCCCCTGATCGGGTCTAAAATGGAAGAAGGGGATTCGAGGGAAGGGGCTGGCGGAAGGCAGTTGCCCGACGGAGTAGGCGAAGGCCAGGCCGTTTCCAAATCCCGAGCCAGAGGAGGGCGAACGACGTTCTTCATCGACCGACGGCGAGGCTAGGGCGAGGGCGGTGGCTGCCGCGGGGAAGACTCCATTGCTTGCCAGCGTGCTAGGAGCGGGGCCGACAGGCTGCTCGGGGTATGGCATCCCCGGGGGCCCACCCTGGAAATCTTCGCTCCTCAGCCGCTGCAGGTTATAAGGTCCCGCCGCGCGTAAGCGCTCAACTCCCCGACCCACGGACGTCGAGCCCATGGTGAGCTGACAGTTTCGTACGGGGAAAAGGGGTCCTCTGGCCCCACATCGATCGAGGGGGTTTAGATCCGCGGAGGCACGCACCGCGAGGCGAATCGCTGCTTTTCCCCAAGAGGTTAACCTTCAAACCACCGAGTAGGTTCGGGGCAGGGCCGACTGTCTGCACTGGGGTATTGCATCCCTGGTGGGGCGACCCTGGAAATCTCTGCCCCTTTCCACTCTTTCGGTTGGGCCTCTCGTCGGGGCGAGCGTAAGTCGGCAAGCAGACGTGGGAA